>NC_057798.1:312222663-312377466 GCF_018294505.1 Triticum aestivum
CGTTATTCATCATGACATACATTACTTTTGTCATATTGCCATTGCATGATCATGTAGTTGACATCGTATTTGTGGCAAAGCCACCATGCATAATTTTTCATACATGTCACTCTTGATTCATTGCACCATCCTGGTACACCGCCGGAGGCATTCATATAGAGTCATATCTTGTTCTAGTTTCGAGTTGTAATTCATGTGTTGTAATCAATAAAAGTGTGATGATCATCATTCTTAGAGCATTGTCCCCAAAAAAAAAGGAAAGGCCAAAAAAAAGAAAGGCCCAAAAAAGAAAAAAAAGAAAAAAAAAGAAAAAAAAAAGAAAAAAAATAAATAAAAAAGGGGCAATGTTACTATCTCTTTTTCCATACTTGTGCTTCAAAGTAGCACCATGTTCTTCATATAGTGAGTCTCATATCTTGTGCTTCAAAGTAGCACCATGTTTTTCATATAGCGAGTCTTATATGTTGTCACTTTCATATACTAGTGGGAATTTTTCATTATAGAAATTGGCTTGTATATTCCTACGATGGGCTTCCTCAAATGCCCTAAGTCTTCGTGAGCAAGCAAGTTGGATGCACACCCACTAGTTTTCTTTTGTTGAGCATTCATTTATAGCTCTAGTGCATCCGTTGCATGGCAATCCCTACTCCTCATGTTGACATCAATTGGTGGGCATCTCCATAGCCCGTTGATTATCCTCGTCAATGTGAGACTTTCTCCTTTTTTGTATTCTCCACACAATCCCCATTATCATATTCTATTCCACCCATAGTGCTATATCCATGGATCACGCTCATGTATTGCGTGAAGATTGAAAAAGTTTGAGATTATTTAAGTACGAAACAATTGATTGGCTTGTCATCAGGGGTGTAGAATTTGGGAACATTTTTGTGTGACGAAAATGAAGCATAGCCTAACTATATTATTTTCTAGGGATGAACTTTCTTTAGCCATGTTATTTTGAGAAGACATGATTGCTTTGATTAGTATGCTTGAAGTATTACTATTTCTTTTATCAATATGAACTTTTATTTTGAATCATTTGGATCTGAACATTCATGCCACAACAAAGAAAATTACATTAAGACCTATGCTAGGTAGCATTCCACATCAAAATTTCTGTGTTTTTCATTTACCTACTCGAGGACGAGCAGGAATTAAGCTTAGGGATGCTTGATACGTCTCCAACGTATCTATAATTTTTTATTGTTCCATGCTATTATATTACCCCTTTTGGATGTTTATGGTCTTTATTTTACATATTTATATCATTTTTGGGACTAACCTACGAAGCGGAGGCCCAGCCTGTATTGTTGTTTTTTGCCTATTTCAGTATTTCGAAGAAAAAGAATATCAAACGGAGTCCAAACGGAATGAAACCTTCGGGAGCATGATTTTTGGAATGAACGTGATCCATAGGACTTGGAGTGCAAGTCAAGAAGCAATTGAGGCGGCCAGGAGATAGGAGGGAGCGCCCACCCCTCCTGGGCGCGCCCCCCTGTCTCATGGGCCCCACGAGCAGCCACCGACGTACATCTTCCTCCTATATATACCCATGTACCCCGAAAACATCCAGAGAGCCAACGAAAAACAATTTCCACTGACGTATCCTTCCGTATCCACGAGATCCCATCTTGGAGGCTTCGCCGGCGCTCTGCCGGAGTGCGAATCGACCATGGAGGGCTTCTACATCAACACCATATCCTTTCCGATGAGTTGTGAGTAGTTTACCACAGATCTTCGGGTCTATACTTATTAGCTAGATGGCTTCTTCTCTCTTTTTGGATGTCAATGCAATGTTCTCCCCCTCTCTTGTGGAGATCAATTCGATGTAAACTCTTTTTGCGGTGTGTTTGTCGAGATCCGATGAATTGTGGGTTTATGATCAAGTTTATCTATGAGAAATATTTGAATCTCTTCTGAAATCTTTTATGTATGATTGAGTTATCTTTGCAAGTCTCTTCGAATTATCAGTTTGGTTTGGCGTACTAGATTGATCTTTCTTGCCATGGGAGAAGTGTTTAGCTTTGGGTTCAATCTTGCGGTGTCCTTACCCAGTGACAGAAAGGGTTGCAAGGCACGTATTGTATTGTTGCCATCGAGGATAAAAAGCTGGGGTTTATATCATATTGCTTGAGTTTATCCCTCTACATCATGTCATCTTTCTTAATGCTTTACTCTGTTCTTATGAACTTAATACTCTAGATGCATGCTGGATAGCGGTCGATGTGTGGAGTAATAGTAGTAAATGCAGGTAGGAGTCGGTCTACTTGTCACGGACGTGATGCCTATATACATGATCATGCCTAGATAATCTCATAATTATTCGCTTTTTTATCAATTGCTCGACAGTAATTTGTTCACCCACCGTAATACTTATGCTATCTTGAGAGAAGCCACTAGTGAAACCTATGGCCCCGGGGTCTATCTTTTATCATATAAGGTTTCAATCTACTTTCATTTGCATCTTTACTTTTTGCATCTATATTATAAAATACCAAAAATATATTTATCTTATCATACTATCTCTATTAGATCTCACTTTCGCAAGTGGCCGTGAAGGGATTGACAACCCCTTTATTGCGTTGGTTGCGAGTTCTTTGTTTGTTTGTGTAGGTGTGTGGGACTTCTGAGGAGCCTCCTACTGGACTGATACCTTGGTTCTCAAAAACCGAGGGGAATACTTACGCTACTATTGCTGCATCATCCTTTCCTCTTCAAGGAAAACCAACGCAAGCTCAAGACGTAGCACGCACCTTATTCGTCATCTAAGTAGTCTGCAACATAAGACGTTGCAGCCCGAAACGGGTCAGGACATGGAATATCCTGGCATAGTTACATTGTAAAGCAATGAAATGCAAGAACTATATCTACATGCAATATTTGGCTGGTGGAGGCTGTAAGTTTCATGATTTTGCATAAAGCTAGTTTTTCCCTACAACACAGGAATAAATTTATTTAACTACTCCCATGTTGAGCATTATTTGAGAAGGTAACCCCAACTCAAATCACAATGAAAGTATCATCATTAACCCAACTGAAATTAATTAAAGTAACGTGATGAGATCACCTCAATAGATTCAAGTACTAGATACTCAAGATGTCCATAACCGGGGACACGGCTAACCATGATTAGTTTATACACTCCGAGAGGTTTGCACACTTTTCCCCACAAGACTCCACCGCATCCATGATCGGATGATCGAGACATAGCCTTTTTGAAGCATTAACTCTCTACTCTGCGTAGACAGTACCACCTACAACCCTACATCTCCTAGTCTGCCTCTTCAAGAGCTCACGCAACTTACTTAACTATGCCAGAGCCCATAATGGCTTGTGGCCGCACACGGAAGTTTCTATCATGAACAATCTTATGATCCCTTTGAGCCTGGGTGGCATATCATAGGATAATCACACGGATTCTTCGTGATTTCTAAAAACAGACAACACTGGGTTCCCCAGGTGCCTCAACCAATCCACTCAGATGTATATTAAAGTAGCCACCTTAATGTTCTCCATAATTAAATAACTCTCAAACTTCCATGTGTGAAATCACGATCCAATCCCCGTCTACGAGCATGGCTAAGCAATAATAAGCATAATGTATAATCCAGGGGTGATCAAAAGGTATTAGGTTCCTACATCAAGCACTGCAACCAAAACCACATGTTCCCAATCCGACTCATGCAAAATATTTGAGGGCAGAACTAATGCATAGTAAAAACTAGGTATAAAAGAGTATGATCAAAGTGTAACTTACTTTGCTGACGATCTGCTAACTCTAGAGATTCGTAGCAACAAGCTTCGCACTCCGGGTAATCTAGTGTAGAAAAACAATAGCATACATAAGCAATCGCTCAAACGAAACACGAGAAAAACTAAGAAAAAGATCCAAATCGAACACGAAACAAGCAAACGGCATAAACTAACAAGAGTCAAAACCTAACAACAATATTAACATGGGAATTAGATTTTAGCAGTAGGTACATGTGATTAGCTACGATTTGCAAGAAGACTCAACTCGAGCAAGGAAACTCAAAATATGAACGAAACAAGATCATTTACTAATCTCGACTAAATTCAAATTTTACAGTACCAAAATCCTGTTCAAGTTGGTTAACTAGAAAGAACAGAACGATACGAAGATTTTCGCGCTGATTTCATCTAATTTTGATAAACGAGTAAAACGTTATGCTAGTTTAAAGATCAGGGACTAAATCACGATAAAAATAATCGTGGATAGGTCCCTGGCTAAAAATAAAATAAAAAGAAAAGACTAACGAACGAACGTTCACTATGTGAACTAATTTGGCAAAAACCGTTCGTTAAAATGAACGAACGGACGAACGTTCGTTAAATAATAAAACTGAACTAACCGATCTATAAACCGAACCGGTTGAAATAAAAAAACCGACAAAAAACCTCAATAAAAACCGATCTAGGTTTTATACCTCAAACCGGCAGCAGCGGGGTCAATGTCGGCGGCGGCAGCGGCGAACGACGATGTGGCGGCGCTGTGGCGATGCGGGGCAGCTGCGGCGGCTTCTGCGGCGGCTGCGAGCTGCGGCTACAGCGGCGGCGGCTGGCAGCGGCCGTGCGGGGCGGCGCTGCAGTGGGAGGCGGCGGCGGTGGCAAGGACAGGGTCCAAGGGGGGCCTGGGTGTGGATTATAAAGGGGGGGGGGGGCGGTGGCGGCGACTTGGGTGAGGGGCACCGGGTCAGAGTCGGAGAAGGACTCCGGCTCGGCAATACCGACGAAGTCGGTGGCGGCGCGGGCCGGCCTGGCTTGGTTGGGCCTTCAGCCCAGTCGGGCGACGAACGGTTTTTTAAATAATTTCGACCAAAGAAAAAATCCTAATAAAATATAAAAAAATTCTAAAAATGCCAAAAACAATTTTTACCATCTAAATAAAATATTTAGAACAAAGTGAACATTTTTCTGGCCTAAAAGTGCAATTTTCAGAAAATGCATATTTTTCTAATTCAAATAAAATAGCAAATAAAATACCAGAAAATTCATAACTTGATTTTAAAATTCTTTCTCAAGTATTTCTATTAATTTGAAGAAGTCATATTATCTTCTCTCATTTATTTTTTTAATATTGGAAATAATTGGAGTGAAAAATAATAAAATCAAATTTATCCTTTCTTCAAATTCGAAATAAATTCAAATATGATTTTTGTGAAACCTCCAACTCTCTCCTTGGGTCCTTGAGTTGCTTAAGATTTCTAGGATCTCAACCAAATGCGAGAATAAACATGATATGCATATGATGATCTATGTATAACATCCAAATTGAAAATTGGGATGTTACAAATCTGCCCCCCTTAAGATGAATCTCGCCCTCGAGATTTGAGTTGGTCAGCAAAAAGGTTTGGGTGGTCCTCTACGGAGATCTTCTTCTTGCTCCCAGGTGGCTTCCTCCTCGGTATGGTGGCTCCACTAAACTTTGCAAAACTTGATAGCCTTGCTGCGAGTAGCTCGACTGGAAAACTCGAGAATCTTGACTGGCTTCTCTTCACAGGGCAAATCATTGTCTAACTGAATTTCTTCCAGTGGCACTGTATCTCTCAGAGGAATACCGGCCATCTCTGCGTGGCACTTCTTCAACTGGGAAACGTGAAACACATCATGAACTCCTGACAATCCTTCTGGCAATTCCATCTTGTGGGCAACTTCTCCCATGCGTTCCAAAACTCTGGATGGTCTCACAAAACGTGGTGCTAGCTTTCCCTTGACTCCAAAATGCTTAACTCCTCGAAGCGGGGACACACAAAGATATGATGTGTCTCCAGCTTTGTAATCTATTTCCTTGCATTTAGTATCCACATAACTCTTCTAATTGGACTGGGCTACCTTGAGTATGTCACGAATCAACTTAACCTTTTATTCAGAGTCTTTGATTAAATCCGGTCCGAACAACTATCGATCTTAACTTCATCCCACGATAACGGTGTCCTGCACCTCCTTCAGTGTAAAGCTTCGAAAGCGGCCATCTTCAAACTAGCTTGATAACTGTTGTTAAACGAGAATTCCGCATATGGCAAATTGTCATACCAACTAGATCCATAATCTAGCGAACAAGCTCTCAACATGTCCTCCACAATCTGATTGACCCTCTCGGTCTGTCCATCTGTCTGTGGAGGAAAGGATGTACTGCACTCTAGCCTGGTACCAAAGTCTCATGCAACTGATTCCAAAACATTGAGGTAAACTGGGTTCCTCTATCTGATACAATGGTCCTCAGAACTCCGTGCAGACATATGATCCTGGTCATGTATATCTTTGCCAACTTAGCACTCGTATAGGTGGTCTTCACTGGGATGAAATGAGCTACTTTGGTCAACCGATCGACTGTAACCCAGATAGAGTCATAGCCTGAACGAGTCCTGGGTAGTCAAGTGATAAAATCCATGCCAACTTTATCCCACTTCCATTTGGGTATCAACAATGGCTATAGCAATCATGCTGGCTTCTGATGCTCTACCTTGACTCTCTGACATACATCACATACTGCTACATACTCAGCAATATCCTTCTTCATTCCTGTCCACCAAAAACATTCCTTACAATCCAGATACATCTTGGTGTTTCTTGGGTGAATTTAATATGGCAAATCATGGGCCTCCTGCAGAATCAACTTCCTGATCTCGGGGTCATTAGGCACATATATGTGATCGTCAAACCATAAAGTGTCGTTCTCATCCTCATGAAATCCATTAGCCTTTCCTTTGCTCATCCTTTCCTTTATCTCGGCAATCTCCTTTGTCAGTCTTCTGGGCTTCTCTGATCTTACCCATCAAAGTGGACTGAATTTCCAATACTGCAACATAACCTCTCGGAACTATCTCCAAACATAACTCTCAAAGATCATCTGCTAAGTCCTTAGGTAATCCTTTGGTTATGAGTGTGTTAACATAACTCTTGTGGCTCAGCGCATCTGCTACAACATTGGCCTTTCCGTGATGATAGTGCAATTTCATATCATAATCCTTGATGAGCTCCAACCATCTACTTTGCCTGAGGTTTAACTCCTTCTGCATGAAGATATATTTCAAACTCTTATGATTCGTGTATACCTCACAATGGTTTCCGATGAGAAAATGTCTCCAGGTCTTCAGCGCATGCACTACGACTGCTAACTCCAAATCATGCGTAGCATAATTCAGCTCATGAGGTTTAAGCTGTCATGAGGCACATGAAACAACTCTTCCTTCTTGCATAAGTACAGCTCCAAGTCCTTGTCGTGAAGCGTTGAAATATACTTGATAATCCCTACGTTGGTCTTGGAGAATCAGCACTGGGCTGTAACCAAACGTTTCTTCAACTCCTGAAAACTGGCTTCACAATCCTCGGTCCGTTTAAACTTGGTGTCCTTCTTCAATAACTGCGTCATGGGCTATGCAATCCTGGAGAAATTCTCAATGAACCTCCGATAATAAACGGCGAGTCCAAGAAAACTTCTAATCTCTCCAACTGATGTGGGTGCCACCCATTTACTCATAGAAGCAACCTTGGTAGGGTCTACTACTATTCCTTCTCCGGATATAACATGTTCGATAAATCCAACTTCCTTTAGCCAAAACTCACATTTGCTGAACTTGGCATACAACTGATGTTCTCTTAGTTTCTCAAGAACCAAACGCAAATGCTCCTTATGCTCCTCTTCATTCTTCGAGTAGACCAATATATCATCAATGAACACCACGACGAACTTATCCAAAAACTCCATAAACACTTTGTTCATCATGTTCATAAAATAGGTAGGCGCGTTAGTCAGACCAAATGACATAATGGTATACTCATATTGTCTATACCTTGTGGTAAAAGCTGTCTTCGGTATATCCTACTCTCGGATCTTCAACTGGTGATAACCTGATCGAAGATCAATCTTAGAGAAAACTTTAGCTCCTTGCAACTGGTCAAATAAATCATTGATCATTGGCAGAGGGTATTTATTCTTGATCGTCACCTCATTCAGCGAAGGATAATCAACAATCATCCTTAAAGATCCATCCTTCTTCTCCACTAGAAGCACTGGGGCTCCCCAAGGTGATGAACTTGGTCGAATGTAACCTTTCTCCAGTAAATCCTTTATCTATTTCTTAATTTCCTCCAGATCTTGTGTGGGCATCCGATACGGTCTCTTTGATATTGGCCCGGTGCCTGGCAATAGCTCAATCAAAAACTCAATGTCCCGATCCGGTGGCATGCTTGGTAACTCTTCTGGAAATACATTGGGGTAATCCTTCACCACTGGTACTTCCTCCTGTACTACTCCTGATAAAGAATTCACTTGAGTCCTCTTCGGCACATGCGGGGATACATACTTTATCCTCTTTCCTTCGGGGGTGGTGAGGAATATCGACTTACTAGCACAATCAATGTTTCCTCCATACTTCGATAACCAATCCATGCTTAGTATTATATCCAATCCTTGTGACTCCAAAATTATTAGATTAGAGGGAAACACATGGCTACCAATGGTTAAGGGTAACCGATCACACCATCGGCTAGCCATATACTCTACTCCTGGCGAGCTTACTAACATGGGTGACCTAAGGGCTAGGGTTGGCAAATTAAACTTGTCCACAAATCCCCTTCATATGTATGAATGCGATGCACCAGTATCAAAAAGAACAAGTGCGGTAAATGCATTAATCAAAAACTTACCGACAACTGTGCCAGGTTGATCCTCAATCCCATCCACGCTGATGTGGTTCACCTGTCCTTTAGTGAAGGGGTTGGGCTTCTTGGCAGAACCTCCATTGCCATTTCCATTCTTTGATTTAGGACATTCAGTGGCATAATGTCCGGTCTTCTGGCACTTGAAACAGGTAATGTGGCTCAGATCCCTCTAGGCTGGTGTGGAAGGGTTGGAACGGTTCTGGCTGCTACTTCCTCCAGTCCCATTGCCATTCTTGGGGCCACTATGGTTGTGCAAACTTGCTCCATTATGTGTGTGCCCTCTATGGTTATGGCCTCCATGGTAGTGAGTATGTCCTCCCGAGTACGGGGAATAGCGGGGCTTCTGCTAAGCTCCTGATGTGTACCTTCCATGTCCATACTTCCTCTTGTGATTATCAATCTGTTACTGCTTGCATTAAATCATAAGAGCCCTGTCTACCAACTCCTGGTAGTTGTTGAATGTTGCCACCATCAACTGCATGCTTAGCTCATCATTCAGTCCTCCAGAAACTTCTCCTACTTAGCGGCATCTGTAGCTACGTCATCGGGGGCATAGCGTGCTAACTTGCTAAACTCATCCACATACTGGCCCACTCTACGTCCTCCTTGGTGCAAGTTGTGAAACTCGCGTTTCTTCATGCTCACAGCTCCTTCTGAAACATGGGCAGTGCGGAAAGCCTGCTGAAACTGATCCCATGTAACAGTGTCAATGGGGTAAATGGCTGTGAAATTCTCCCACCAAGATGTTGCGGTCCATCAAGCTGATGTGCGGCAAAATGCACCCTTTCCGCATCAGTGCATCCTGCAGTGGTTAGCTCTCTTCCAATCTCGCGGATCCAATCATCTGCAACAATTGGCTCGGTGCTACTAGAGAACACCGGCGGATTCCACCTTAGGAAGCAGGCTAAGTGATCAACAGGGACTGGTGGTGGTGGGTTGTTGTTGTTGTTGTTGTTGCCTTGGTTCTGATTCTGAACTAGTATCTGGATCAAGGCATTCTGCCGCTGGATCAACTAAGTGAGCTCCGGTGGGAAGGCAAATCCATTGTCACGTCTCGGAGGCTTCGGATGGGTTAGAAGGGGTGAGAAAATAGAATAGAATGGGGTCTAAGAGAGATCCACTACCCATAATGCTCATGAGACAAACACAATCAATTTCACTTCAATCAATAGCACACAAGATCACACAAAGTAGTCTAACCTATGATTACAAACTCGTTCGTTGCTAACTACTTGGAGGGAAATACTACTAATTACAATGGTGGTCGTCTAGTAATTTTCATCCGATGAAGACTCCATGATATCTTCTCCAGCTTCGTCTTCATAATCTTCATCACTATCAGGGTCAGAGTCAGTGTCGTCGATGATGATGTAGTCTTATGGGTGGTTGTCCTCCTTTCGCGCAGGGTCTCCCATGAATATTCCTAGCTTCTTCTTCAGGTCTTCATTCTTCTCAAGTAGTACAACAATCTATTCCTCGTATCCATCACACGTAGACTTGAGCTCCTCCTCCAGCTCATTGTTTCTCCTCACCAGTTTCTTGATCTTGTTCATGTTGATAATTTGTTGATTCTCCTTTCGATGATTGTGATCGCCCATCACTTGAATGTAAGCTACAATTGATCCATCCCTCCTGGTATGAATCATCTCCAATTTTTCATCTCGGCGGCCACATATCTGGTAAATGGTATTCTCCAGCTCCTTGTGATACACCTCACATATGCGTCCAAAGGTGATATGTGCGGCCATGCTCTTTCCTATACTCCAGCTTGGTGCATCCAGGTAGAAATCAATAGCCTCCGTTGTTGGCGCAAAGGTCCTCTCAGGTACCGAGACTTTGATCTTCCAGTGCTCCTCTTCTGCTACAAATGTAGAGGAAGTCCTCGTGAAGCTTGGTAATCCGATGTTCAGATACTTAGTGACTTTCTTCAAGTGCTTTCCGAAAGGGGTGTCGTCATCCGGCTGAGTGAACTTGTTCCTGGGATCCGCCATCTATAGAGTAGAAAGAGAGGAGAATTAGAAAAGAGTAGAGAAGAGGAAATCTTGTGGCTCATTCTAGTGGTCGCATCCTACAGTCAGCGTGTGCTCTAATACCATCTTGTAGCGACCAGACCTCAAACGGTCAAGTCTCTGTGCATCAGTGTCATCCCTGGATCGCTAATGCTGACACGCACAGTACTCGAGGAATTATAACAGAGTTTCAATCACACACTTATTACATCAAGTCCTCATAAAGAGTATGATTACACAAAAATTTCATGGCTGAAGGCCATCTAAAACTAGATAACTGCGGAAGCGTCAAAGGTAAATGAGTCCATCAACTCCAATGGCATAGCTGAGTGCAAAACAACGACGTATCGCACCTTATTCATCGTCTGCGTAGTCTGCAACATAAGATGTTGCAGCCCGAAACCGGTCAGCACATGGAATATGCTAGCATAGTTACACTATAAAGCAATGAAATGGAAGAACTATATCTACATGCAAGATTTGGCTGGTGGAGGTCGTAAGTTTCATGATTTTGCATCAAGCTAGTTTTTCCCTACGACAAAGGAATAAATTTATTTAACTACTCCCATGTTGCCCATTATTTGAGAAGGTAACCCCAACTCAATTCACAATGAAAGTATCATCATTAGCCCAACTCAAATTAATTAAATAACGTGATGAGATCACATCAATAGTTTCAAGTACTAGATACTCAAGATGTCCATAACCGGGGACACGGCTAACCATGATTAGTTTATACACTCTACAGAGGTTTGCGCACTTTTCCCCACAAGACTCGACCACATCCATGATAGGATGATCGAGACATAGCCTTTCTGAAGCATTAACTCTCTACTCCGGGTAGACAGTGCCACCTACAACCCTACATATGCTAGTCTACCTCTTCAAGAGCTCATGCAACTTAGTCAACTACGCCAGGTCCCATAATGGCTTGTGGCTGCACACAGAAGTTTCTAGCATGAACAATCTTATGATCCCTTTGAGCCTGGGTGGCATACAATAGGATAATCACATGGGTACTCTAGGATTTCCAAAAATAGACAACACTGGGTTCCCCAGGTGCCTCAACCAATCTACCCAGATGTGTATTAAAGTTTGCACCTTAATGTTGTCCATAATTAAATAACTCTCAAACTTCCATGTGTGAAATCATGATCCAAACCCCGTCTACGAGCATGGCTAAGCAATAATAAGCATAACGTATAATCCTGGGGTGATCAAAAGGTATTAGGTTCCTACCTCAAGCACAACGTCCAAAACCACAAGTTCCCAATCCTACTCATGCAAAATATTTGAGGGCAGAACTAATTCATAGTAAAAACTAGGTATAAAAGAGTATTCTCAAAGTGTAACTCGCCTTGCTGACGATCTTCAAACTCTAGAGATTCGTAGAAACTAGCTTCGCACTCCGGGTAAGCTAGCGTAGACAAACAATAGCTTACATAAGCAATCAGCCAAACAAAACACGAGAAAAACCGAGAAAAGATCCAAATCGAACACGAAACAAGCAAATGGCTTAAACTAACATGAGTCAAAACCTAACAACAATATTAACATGTGAATTAGATCTTAGCAGTAGGTACATGATTAGCTACGATTTGCAAAAAGATTCAACTCAAACGGAGCAATGAAACTCAAAATACAAACGAAATAAGATCGTTTACTAATCTGGACTAAACTCAAATTTAGAGTTCCAAACTCATGTTCAAGTTGGTTAACCGAAAAGAACTGAATGATATGAAGATTTAGGCGCTGGTTTCATCTAATTTGGATAAACGAGTAAAAAGTTATGCTAGTTTAAAGATCTGGGACTAAATCGCAATAAAAATAATCGTGGATAGGTCCATGGCCGAAAATAAACTAAAATGAAGAAGACTAACAAACGAACATTCGCTATCTGAACTAATCTGTCGAAAAGCGTCCGTTAAAACGAACAAACGGACAAACAACCCTTAAATAATAAAACCAAACTAACCGATCTATAAACCGAACCGGTTAAAATAAAAAAACCGACAAAAACCTAAAAAAACTGATCTAGGTTTTATACCTAAAACTGGCGGTGTCGGTGAACGACGGCGTAGCGGCATGGTGGCGATGCGGGGCAGCGACCGTGGCTCACGGGCGGCGGCTGCGGCTTGCGCGACGGCGGTGCGGTGCAGCAGCGGCGGCGAGCTGCGGCGGCGGCTGGCGGTGTCGGCTCGGGGCGACGCTGTGGCGGGAGGCGGCGGCGGTGGCGAGGACGGGGTCCAGCGGGGCCCCGGGGTGCGGCTTATAAAGCGGGGGCGGTGGCGGCGACTTGGGGGAGGTTGCACCGGGTCGGAATCGGAGAAGGACTCCGGCTCGGCCACGCCGGCGAAGTCGGTGGCGACGCGGGCCGACCTGGCTCGGCTCGGCCTTCGGCCCAGTCGGGCGACGAAGCATTATTTTTAAATAATTTCTCCTGAACAAATATTCCTAATAAAATATAAAAAAATTCTAAAAATGCCAAAAACAATTTTCACCGTCTAAATAAAATATTTAGAACAACGTGAACATTTTTGTGGCCTAAAAATGCAATTTTCAAAAAAATGCAGATTTTTTTCTAATTCAAATAAAATAGCAAATAAAATACCCGAAAATTCATAACTTGTTTTTAAAATTCTTTCTCCAATATTTCTCTTGAAAATAATTGGAGTGAAAAATAATAAAATCAAATTTATCCTTTCTTCAAATTGAAATAAATTCAAATCTGATTTTTGTGAAACCTCCAACTCTCTCCTTGGGTCCTTGAGTTGCTTAAGATTTGTAGGATCTCGACCAAATGCGAGAATAAACATGATATGCATGTGATGATCTATGTATAACATCCAAATTGAAAATTGAGATGTTACATTCTCGGCTGAAAATATTGAAGTGTAATTGCACCTATAACCAGTGCGCAAACTTCATATCAATATATCTATCCCGCACAAGTATTCCAATAGTTTCAAAAAACAGATCAGAAAAATATTTATGCTATGTTGTCATGATACGGGGACTTTCTGACAGATGGCCCCGAAGTTTCCTCAAGGCATGGAAATGTACTATAATTTGCTTGTCATCAATGCCTGCAAATCTCCATGTGTCGGGGAAACTGATCCACGAACACCTATGGGGCCGGCGGACCGGGCCCCTTTTCGGTTCGGCGAGGGGCGAAGGTCGCACGAAGAGCAGATCGAGGCGAGGCACACGAGCAGTTTACCCAGCTTCGGAGCTCTCCGGAGAGATAACACTCCTACTGCTGCTTGTCTGGTTGGATTATCTGGTGTTCTTGCTCTCGAGAGAGAGAGTGTGATGTTTTCTGGGCTACCAATGAATCGAAGCAAACTGTCCGAACCTCTAAAACCCGAACCGCAACCCCCTCTACGTTGCGCATGGGCCTCCTTTTATACGCTAAAGGGGTCACCGACAGGTGGCAACACAGAGGAGGGTAAAAACGTAAAAAGCGAGGTAGTTGATACAGTTGCTTGTACAGTGCACCCTACCTAACCCTAACGGCAGGGGACAAGGGCATTAAATGCCCGTCTGAGCCGCCCGAACAGTGCAGAAAAGGACCGTTAGGGGCGCCACCGTTCGCCACGATGGCGATCTTGTCAGCTTCGCATGCCACTGCGCACCGCTCGCTGCACAGCCTCCCACCACGTGCGCCCGGAGAGGCCCCCAGAGCGACACGTTGGTGGATGCGCTGGAGCGTGGGCGCAGAGTGGCCGCCTGCCGCGGCAAGCGCCTTGCCGATGTTGTTATCTCGCCGGGTCCAGAAGCTCGTCGCTCACCGGGCCTCGGTGTACCTTGTTTAGTCTTCCCGGCAAGCTCCTCTTGTCGGGGCCTTGTTGCCTTGCCGGAGCGCGTGGCGCGTCGCGGCAAGTTCCTTGGAGCGCCTTGGTTGGCCTTCCCGGCAAGCTCCTCTTGCCGGGGTCTTGTCTCCTTAGCTTAAATACTTTGTTCTTGGATGGCTCCAAGGGAACCTTGGGGGATCTTGGCGTTCGCCCGGCAAGCATTTGCCGCGGGGTGCTGCAACTGCCCGTGCACAAGTTCAGGGTACTAGGGTACCCCTATTCTAGTACACCAACAGGAGCCCCCGGGCCTGGGCCAGACACGGTGCCGAGCGCTGTTGGGCCAGGCCCAAGACAGGGCACGGGCACACGCGGGCTGGGCCACGCCAAATCTTGTTCCGTATCCACCGCGCTCTCCCATAACGGCACGCGTTGAATGCGGCATCGTGGGAGAGATCGTGGGTGGTTGTTTAACCGGAAGGCCGAAACGTCCGCCCCGTCCCTCTTTATAAGCAGAGGAAACAGAGGCAGTTCGTTCCCCCTCGCTGGTTGCTACTACTCCTTCTTCACAAACTCCGCCGCTCCCCCCTTCTTCTCGAAGCCGAGAGAGCAGCGCTCCGCCCCCCCCCCCCATTGCCACCAGCATCACCACGCCGTCGACCTTCCCCACCACCTCCGCCATGGCCCCGAAAGCCGACAAGGGAAAGGGTGTGAAGTCGGCCGAGGCGCAGCGGCTCGCGGCGCTGCGGAAGGAGCGGGCGATCTTCACCCCCCAGCTCGGCGTGCAGGAGCTGAGGGAGTACTTCTACCTCTTTTGGGCGACGGAGACGCGTGCGCATCCGCGCACGAGGGTACTCCCGGCCGCTGCCTCGGAGTTGGCTCCAAATGGGTACCCGTTCTTCCCGCTATTCTTCTATTGCGGGCTCTGCCCGCCCTTCTCGGAGTTCTTCTGTGATATTATGAACACTTATGGCTTCCGCCTCCTTGACTTCACCCCCAACGCTGTCCTGACCATGGCAGTTTTCGCACATTGTGCGAAAACTTTGTCGGAGTCCACCCTAGTGTTGCCCTTTTCCGCCACTTCTTCATACCTCGGGTAGAGAGAGGAGAGCCGCTTGCCGGAGGGATTGCCTGGGTCTCGAGAGTCGGCAAGAAAGAGGCGTACTTGGAGGGTGAGCTCCGCAGCAAGTGGGAGGAGTGGAGAGCGGAGTGGTGCTGGATCGTTGAGGAGAATCCACAGCCCTTCACCGCCGTGCGCCAAACTCCAATAGTGCGCGGCAATGACTGGAGCAACGTGGCCCCGGAAGACGAGAGGCTGAAGATCTCCATCACTAGGATTCTTCGCCTCAGGCTTGCCGGGCTCACCGTAGGTGCTGTCGGGGCAGATTTCCTCTGCCGCCGCATTGCCCCGCTGCAGTAGAGGGGGAGGCCCGCCTGGGAATTCAAGAATTCGGCGGACATCATGAGGCTGCGGCCGGGCCACAACTACAACTTCACCGTCTTGGAGTTGGATGCAATGCTCTTGGAATTATTCAAACGCGACCCCCAGCACCCATTCACACTGCCGAGGGGCGTAGTTCCTCTGTGCAATAACTCTTCGCTTGACCGGATCCGCGCCATGATGCCGTTGTGCGATTCACACGGCATCGTCCCAACTTGGCAAGAGCCTGCGGATGTTGTTGTGCGAGCGTTCTTCGACACCTTGGAGGAAGTGCCGGTCCGTGCTGACGAGCAGAAGAGCCTCACCCGTGACACCACCGACGAGGAGTTGCAGCTCATCGCCACTAGGGCGGAAGGGGCTGCGGCCGCAGCTGCTGCGGGTGTGTTTGGGTTTACTCTGGAGGAGGCGGAGGCTGCAGAGGCGGCAAATCTTGCCGAACGCGCAGAGTTCATGGGCGAGGAGGAGCCTGCCGGTTCCAAAGCCGAGTCGAGCGAGGCCGGCGAGGAGGAGGCTGAGCCTTCAAAGAACTTCCTGCAGGCGGAGCCCCCGGCCCCGCGAAGGAGGCGCCTTCGCAGGGCCGGGGACGCAACGGGGCGGCAGCCGGCTCCACAGCCACCGAGCCGCGCGACGCGCTCTACCGCGGCAAGCAATGTTGCCGCGGGAGCGCCTCACGCAACAGCCGCAACTGGAGCGGGGTCTTCTTGGGCCACTGCCACTGCCCCCGCCAAGCGGGCAAGGGATCCTACTCCTCCACCTCGCCGCACCGGAGGAGGGTCGGACTTCGATCTTTCCGCGCTCAGCTCCGACGAGGAGGAAGAAGAGTGAGTTTCTTTGGTGCTCTTATAATCCTTCAATCTTGCTGTTTATATCTTGTATCTGACTTGCTCCAATCTGGACTCCTTTCTTTTCAGAACACTGGCCCAGAGAGCGGCGAAGAGCGCCAAGGCCGCAGTGATCGTCATCGAGGATGACCCCATCGTGTCGGCAGGAGGTGGGCCCGAGACCACCTTGACGGACCCGGCAATCACCCCTCCGAGCAGCCCTCAGCGCGGCCCCCAGCGTAAGTTCATAGTTTAGCCTTCTGCTGCCGGGCGCGCTTGAGTGCTTTTTCCTTTGTTGATATCTTGCTTGTTGACTTGTGCAGGAGCAGAGCAGCCTCATCAGGAGCGCCCGGAGGCCGGTCTCAAAGTGCCACCTGCTTCGACTGCGCCGCCAAGGGAGGAGTCCCCAGCAAGGGAGCGCTCTCCGGCAAGGGGGGACTCTTCGGCAAGGGACGGCACTGTTGATCCTGCGGCAAAGATGTCGGGGAAACTGATCCACGAACACCTATGGGGCCGGCGGACCGGGCCCCTTTTCGGTTCGGTAAGGGACGGCGGTCGCACGAAGAGCAGATCGAGGCGAGGCACACGAGCAGTTTACCCAGCTTCGGAGCTCTCCAGAGAGATAACACTCCTACTACTGCTTGTCTGGTTGGATTATGTGGTGTTCTTGCTCTCGAGTGAGAGAGTGTGATGTTTTCTGGGCTACCAATGAATCGAAGCAAACTGTCCGAACCTCTAAAACCCGAACCGCAACCCCCTCTACATTGTGCATGGGCCTCCTTTTATACGCTAAAGGGGTCACCGACAGGTGGCAACGCAGAGGAGGGTAAAAATGTAAAAAGCGAGGTAGTTGACACAGTTGCTTGTACAGTGCACCCTACCTAACCCTGACGGCAGGGGACAAGGGCATTAAATGCCCGTCTGAGTCGCCCGAACAGTGCAGAAAAGGACCATTAGGGGCGCCACCGTTCGCCACGATGGCGATCTTGTCAGCTTCGCATGCCACTGCGCACCGCTGGCTGCACAGCCTCCCGCCACGCGCGCCCGGAGAGCCCCCCAGAGCGACACGTTGGTGGATGCGCTGGAGCGTGGGCGCAGAGTGGCCGCCTGCCGCGGCAAGCGCCTTGCCGCTGTTGTTATCTTGTCGGGTCCAGAAGCTCGTCGCTCACCGGGCCTCGGGTACCTTGTTTAGTCTTCCCGGCAAGCTCCTCTTGCCGGGGCCTTGTTGCCTTGCCGGAGCGCGTGGCGCGTCGCGGCAAGTTCCTTGGAGCGCCTTGGTTGGCCTTCCCGGCAAGCTCCTCTTGCCGGGGTCTTGTCTCCTTAGCTTAAATACTTTGTTCTTGGATGGCTCCAAGGGAACCTTGGGGGATCTTGGCGTTCGCCCGGCAAGCCTTTGCCGCGGGGTGCTGCAACTGCCCGTGCACAAGTTCGGGGTACTAGGGTACCCCTATTCTAGTACACCGACAGGAGCCCCCGGGCCTGGGCCAGACACGGTGTCGAGCGCTGTTGGGCCAGGCCCAAGGCAGGGCACGGGCACACGTGGGCTGGGCCACGCCAAATCTTGTTCCGTATCCACCGCGCTCTCCCATAACGGCACGCGTTGAATGCGGCATCGTGGGAGAGATCGTCGGTGGTTGTTTAAGCGGAAGGCCGAAACGTCCGTCCCGTCCCTCTTTATAAGCAGAGGAAACAGAGGCAGTTCATTCCCCCTCGCTGGTTGCTGCTACTCCTTCTTAACAAACTCCGCCGCTCCCCCCTTCTTCTCGAACCCAAGAGAGCAGCGCTCCGCCCCCCCCCCCATTGCCACCAGCATCACCACGCCGTCGACCTTCCCCACCACCTCCGCCATGGCCTCGAAAGCCGACAAGGGAAAGGGTGTGAAGTCGGCCGAGGCGCAGCGGCTCGCGGCGCTGCGGAAGGAGCGGGCGATCTTCACCCCCCAGCTCGGCGTGTAGGTGCTGAGGGAGTACTTCTACCTCTTTTGGGCGACGGAGACACGTGCGCATCCGCGCACGAGGGTACTCCCGGCCGCTGCCTCGGAGTTGGCTCCAAATGGGTACCCGTTCTTCCCGCTATTCTTCTATTGCGGGCTCTGCCCGCCCTTCTCGGAGTTCTTCTGTGATATTATGTACACTTATGGCTTCCGCCTCCTTGACTTCACCCCCAACGCTGTCCTGACCATGGCAGTTTTCGCACATTTGTGCGAAAACTTTGTCGGAGTCCACCCTAGTGTTGCCCTTTTCCGCCACTTCTTCATACCTCGGGTAGAGAGAGGAGAGCCGCTTGCCGCAGGGATTGCCTGGGTCTCGAGAGTCAGCAAGAAAGAGGCGTACTTGGAGGGTGAGCTCCGCAGCAAGTGGGAGGAGTGGAAAGCGGAGTGGTGCTGGATCGTTGAGGAGAATCCGCAGCCCTTCACCGCCGTGCGCCAAACTCCAATAGTGCGCGGCAATGACTGGAACAACGTGGCCCCGGAAGACGAGAGGCTGAAGATCGCCATCACTAGGATTCTTCGCCTCAGGCTTGCCGGGCTCACCATAGGTGCTGTCGGGGCAGATTTCCTCCGCCGCCGCATTGCCCCCCTGCAGGAGAGGGGGAGGCCCGCCTGGGAATTGAAGAATTCGGCGGACATCATGAGGCTGCGGCCGGGCCTCAACTACAACTTCACCGTCTTGGAGTTGGATGCAATGCTCTTGGAATTATTCAAACGCGACCCCCAGCACCCATTCACACTGCTGAGGGGCGTAGTTCCTCTGTGCAATAACTCTTCGCTTGACCGGATCCGCGCCATGATGCCGTTGTGCGATTCACACGGCATCGTCCCAACTTGGCAAGAGCCTGCGGATGACGTTGTGCGAGCGTTCTTCGACACCTTGGAGGAAGTGCCGGTCCGCGCTGACGAGCAGAAGAGCCTCACCCGTGACACCATCGACGAGGAGTTGCAGCTCATCGCTACTAGGGCGGAAGAGGCTGCGGCCGCAGGTGCTGCGGGTGTGTTTGGGTTTACTGTGGAGGAGGCGGAGGCTGCAGAGGCGGCAAATCTTGCTGAACGCGCGGAGTTCATGGGCGAGGAGGAGCCTGCCGGTTCCGAAGCGGAGTCGAGCGAGGCCGGCGAGGAGGAGGCTGAGCCTTCAGAGAACTTGCCGCAGGCGGAGCCCCCGGCCCTGCCAAGGAGGCGCCTTTGCAGGGCCGGGGACGCAACGGGGCGGCAGCCGTCTCCACAGCCACCGAGCCGCGCGATGCGCTCTACCGCGGGAAGCAATGTTGCCGCGGGAGCGCCTCACGCAACAGCGGCAACTGGAGCGGGGTCTTCCCGGGCCACTGCCACTGCCCCCGCCAAGCGGGCAAGGGATCCTACTCCTCCACCTCGCCGCACCAGAGGAGGGTCGTAGTTTGATCTTTCCGCGCTCAGCTCCGACGAGGAGGAAGAAGAGTGAGTTTCTTTGGTGCTCTTATAATCCTTCAATCTTGCTGTTTATATCTTGTATCTGGCTTGCTCCAATCTGGACTCCTTTCTTTTCAGAACACTGGCCCAGAGAGCGGCGAAGAGGGACAAGGCCGCGGTGATCATCATCGAGGATGACCCCATCGTGTCGGCAGGAGGTGGGCCCGAGACCACCTTGACGGACCCGGCAATCACCCCTCCGAGCAGCCCTCAGCGCAGCCCCCAGCGTAAGTTCATAGTTTAGCCTTCTGCTGCCGGGCGCGCTTGAGTACTTTTTCCTTTGTTGATATCTTGCTTGTTGACTTGTGCAGGAGCAGAGCAGCCTCATCAGGAGCGCCCGGAGGCCGGTCTCGAAGTGCCACCTGCTTCGACTGCGCCGCCAAGGGAGGAGTCCCCGGCAAGGGAGCGCTCTCCGGCAAGGGGGGACTCTCCGGCAAGGGACGGCACTGCTGATCCTGCGGCGACCGAGGCCGCAACTGAAGATCTTGGCGCAGGTAATCCACTTGCCCAGAAACTTTCCCTTGGGTTCTGCTTCTTCCGTTTTTCCTTTCTTGGATTTTTGATTGATTTTCCTCCCTTCTTCGTTCTTCAGACCCATCTTCGGCTGAGCCAATGGAGACAGAGGGCGCCGGCGAGGAAGGTGCCGGTGCTGATGAGACCGCCGGCGAGGAGGCCGCCGGGGCTGCTGCTGCGGAAGCCGGCGAGGGGTCGGGCGATCGCACTGACGACCCTGAGGCCGCAGGAGCGCCGGGCGCTGCGCCGACCGCCGAACCCTCTGCCGCTTCTGCGGAGCCGGGCTCCGAGGAGCCCCAGCCCGGCGCCTACTTGAAGGCCGGTGACAATATCTTCATCAAGCTACCCTGGGCGTCGAGCTCCAGGGCGCCGGTCGAGGGGGAGACTTTTGACGGGGAGGTGCTCGCCTCTGCTGGACTGTCATTGGTTGACGCGCCCGGCAGCAGCAGCGGCGAGCCTGAGGAGGAGCAGCTGCTGCGGAAGCTGCTGTCACTCTACCGCACCCGGCAAGCCAAGCTGGCTTCCCGGGAAGCGCTTGTCGCGAAGGCGGGAGTTGACATGGAAAAGCGCGCGGAGGAGCTCCGGGGCCAAAATCAAGAAGCTCTCCGGTCCCTGGCGCAGGAGCGGGAGCGAGTCGACGAGGAGCGCACGGCCTTTCTTCTCGAGAAGGCCGAGGCTGAGGAGGAACAAAGGCTGGCTGCCGAGAAGCAGTCCGCGCGGGAAGGTGAACTAGTGCAGCGGAAGGCCCACCTCGACAGCTACGAGGAAGAGCTCGCCGAGCGTGAGCGAGCACTTGGCGGGGCGCTCAAGGAGGCAAAGGACGCCGCGGCAACTGCAGAGGCCGCCAAGAAAGAGCTAGAGGAGAAGGTGGCGCAGCTGGAGGCCGATATTGGGAAGAGCGGCGAGGAGCTTGCCGCGCTCAAGCGTGAGCGCGAGAAGGATGCTGCCGCCCACGGTGAGCTGCAAGGCCTTCTCGCTGAGAGGGGCAAGGAGCTCAGCGCCGCCAAGGATTCCAAAGCAGACCTGGAGCTGAAGCTGGCCACGCTGACGCAGACGCTGGAGGCCGCCAAGGAGCGGGAGAAGACCTTGTCGGAGAAGGTCAAGGCTGACGCGGCGCTGCTGGAGAGCATTGCAGTTACCCAGAACTCGTTCAGAGACACAGTGGAGCACTGGACCGAGGGTCTGGTGAACACTGCCGCAGTCATCAACGAGGAGCTGGCGCAGCTGGGGATGGAGGACTTTGGGTATCCTTCCGACGAGAGTCTTCAACCCAGCGCCAAGCTCAGCCTGTTCTTCAAGGGCGTGGCGACGGCAC
This sequence comes from Triticum aestivum, assembly GCF_018294505.1. NCBI lineage: Eukaryota > Viridiplantae > Streptophyta > Magnoliopsida > Poales > Poaceae > Triticum > Triticum aestivum. Next base: position 312,244,684 of record NC_057798.1, read on the forward strand.
TCCAGCGGCTCCGGGAGAGGATCCCGAAGCAGCTGGCCGACGAGTCGCGCAAAATCTGCGCCGGGGTTCTCCAGAAGGTGCTGATGAAGGTAGCCTTCCGCAATCCAGGCCTCAGCTTCACCAACGTCCTCAGGTCCTTGCCGCCTGACGCCGATCTGGATGCACTCAAGGCCCTTGTCGCACCCATTGTGGACAAGGTGAGCGAGATCAAGAGAGTCGAGGGCGGACGCGTAGATTAGGCCGCCCATTTCTTCTTTTCCCTTGTCGCTGCTAATCATGTTATGAAAACAGTCTGTTAGAGCTGCGACAAGTTATCTTGTAATATAACTTTATTTCTGTTATCAATTGCTATGTTATTTCCTCTACTAGATTCCTTCCTTTGTATGTTTTTACCCTACGCTTCTAGGGAACTTGTCGGCGCAGGCGCCCGAGCCGCGAGCGCTGAGTGCGGAACTTCAGCAGCCTGCTGGCGGCGCTGCTTCCGACAAGAAACCTTGTCGCGACTAGATGCAGCACGCTTAAGCTGTTGAGCGGACTCGAAACAAAGTAAGGGCGCAACTAGCCACGAGTTGGTTCCTCCGCGCACAGGTTTTCCATACAAAGCAGGGTCGTTCGAGGAAGATAACTCAAAAATTTAAAAAGTGATTGCTCAAACTTTGGCAACTTAGCTTTTCTGTCATTTGCTTCCCGGTAAGGCAAGTCTTTGCTTGAACGACGCCTGGCCCATACCACAATCTTCTCCTTCCCCCCGGCAAACTTGTGTGCGAGAGAACCTTCTTTTCCTTTAAAAGAAAAAGAAAGAAGAGAAAATAATAATATGGAGCTCTTCGGCTCGTTACTGCTTACCGGATGTAGGTGCTGCACAAAGTGTCAGATAATCGCATGCAAGAAAGGAACTAACGCATGAAATGGACAAGCTGTGCGGAGCACATGGGGTTTTACTTATGCACGGGATCTGCGCCCGGCTTTGTACAAAGGATTACATGCAACAGCGGCAAGACTTGTACAAAAGGTGGTTGCCGGAACGGGTTCCGGCAACCGCGCCTTATGGGAAAAACTTACGAAGATGTTCTATGTTCCAGGAGTTGCTCACCGGAATGCCATCTTCGGTCTCAAGGCGGACAGCGCCAGGCCTTGTGACTCGTCTCACCCGATAAGGGCCTTCCCACTTCGGCGTCAACTTGTTGGAATTCTTGGCGGACTGAACGCGCCGAAGAACAAGGTCGCCTTCCTCGAAGCTTCTGGCTTTAACTTTGCGGCTATGATAGCGGCGCAAAGCTTGCTGGTATCGAGCAGCTCGTACAGCAGCCTGAAGACGATCTTCCTCAAGGAGCAGCGCGTCGTCTTGCCGCAGCTGTTCTTGCTCAAGCTCATCATAAGCGAGCACTCGAGGTGATCCGTATACGAGTTCCGTGGGGAGAACTGCCTCTGCTCCATAGACTAGAGCGAAAGGTGTCTGGCCAGTGGCTCGATTTGGCGTCGTTCTGATCGACCAAAGAACCACCGGCAGCTCCTCGATCCAGTTCCTTCCGCACCTGTGCAGCCTGTCGAAAGTTCTGGTCTTGAGCCCGCGCAGCACTTCAGCATTTGCCCTCTCTGCTTGACCGTTGCTTCTCGGATGAGCAACAGAAGCGAAGCAGACCTTGGCGCCAAGGTCTTGGACGTACTGCATGAAGGTGCGGCTCGTGAATTGCGTGCCGTTGTCGGTGATGATCCTGTTAGGGATCCCGAAACGGCAAACAATTGACCTGAAGAACTTGACTGCTGACTGTGCTGTCACCTTCCTCACTGGCTGCACTTCCGGCCACTTTGTGAACTTGTCGATTGCGACGTACAAGTACTCAAAGCCCCCGACAGCTCGGGGGAAGGGGCCGAGGATATCGAGCCCCCAGACCGAAAATGGCCAGGATAAAGGGATCGTCTGGAGAGCTTGAGCTGGCTGGTGTATCTGTTTGGAGTGGAACTGGCACGCTTCACACTTGGTTACTTGTGCAGTTGCATCCTGGAGGGCTGTCGGCCAAAAGAAACCTTGCCGGAAAGCTTTGCCGGCAAGTGCTCTTGCGCCAATGTGGTGGCCACATATGCCTCCATGTATCTCCGCCAACAGCTTTTGTCCATCTTCCCGGCGAATACACTTCAATTTCACACCGTTGAGTCTTCTTCTGTACAGTATGCTATCGACAAACTGGTACATACTTGACTGCCGGGCTACTCTTTCCGCTTCTTCTTGTTCTTCGGGAAGTTCTCCTGTCTGAAGGAAATGGACAATCTGCTGTGCCCATGCTGGAGCTTGTGGCTCGACAACAAGGACTAAAGGCACATCTGCTGCTGCGGGAACATCCGCTTCTACGGCAAGGACTTGCGGTCCCTGCCGGAGCTTGATGTTCCCCGGCAAGCTTGCCGGAGCAAAACTTGTCGGGAGCGTCTGCTTCAACGGAACAAACCATAAGGCTTGCCGGAGCAGACTGCCCCTCAGCATCCTTGGTGTTGATCTTGGGGACTTTCTTGGCGGCGGCTTCGGGGAGCTCTGCCGGAAAGTAGTCACCAGAAACCAACTTCCTCTTCTTGCTTTGTCCAGTTGATGGTGTTACGGATGGTTGAGTCAACTTAAGCACAAAGATCCCTGGTTCCACAGGTAACTTTAGTGCGGCGCACTTTGACAGGCCATCAGCAATATCATTCTGAGCTCTTGGGATATGCTCCATTTGTAGGCCGTCAAAGTGCTCTTCTAGCTTCCTCACTTCATCAACATACGCTTCCATCAACGGACTCTGGTAGTTCTTGTTCACTTGTCGGACGACAAGCTGTGAGTCACCCCTGACAATGAGCTTCTTGATCCCAAGGTCTGCTGCGATTCTGAGACCGGCAAGCAATCCTTCATACTCTGCAGTATTGTTGGTTGCTTGCTCTTTGGGAAAGTGCATCTGGACTACGTACTTGAGGTGCTCTCCGGTGGGTGCGACAAGCAGCACGCCTGCACCGGCGCCTTGCAGCGAGAAGGCACCATCAAAGTACATCAGCCACTCTTTGCTTGCCTCTTTGACGGGGATGCTCGTTTCTGGAATTTCTTCATCTGGGGTTGGCGTCCACTCTGCTATGAACTCTGCCAATGCTCTGCTTTGGATAGTTGAGGTGCTCTCAAACTTGAGGCCAAAGCTTGACAGTTCCAGCGCCCACTCGACAATCCTGCCCGTTGCTTCTGGATTTTGCAGTATCCTCTTCAGCGGAAAGCGAGTGACGACTGTGATCTCATGTGCTTGGAAGTAATGGCGCAGCTTTCTCGAGGCCATGAGGAGGCCGAAAAGCAACTTCTGCACACCAGAGTACCTTGATCTAGCCCCCTGCAGAAGAGAACTGACAAAGTAAACTGGGCGCTGCACCATTCTCCTTGGCATCTTATCATGTTCCTGCGCAAACCCATGTTTGTCGGGACCAGAGCTTGTCGGCGAAGCCCCCTGCTTGTCGCTGGATGGATCTGCCGTGGTTGCTGGCTCATCATCCGCCTCCCTCTCCGCCACTAACGCAGCACTAACCACTTGATTGGTTGCCGCTATATACAGCAGCAACTTCTCTTGCGGCTTAGGTGCGACAAGCGTTGGAGTGGAGGACAGGTATCTCTTCAAGTCCTGCAGCGCAGCCTCCGCTTCCGGAGTCCATTTCATTGGACCTGCCTTTTTCAAAATTTTGAAAAATGGCAGGGCGCGCTCAGCAGATCTAGAGATAAACCTGCTGAGAGCAGCCACGCAACCGGCAAGCCTTCGTACATCCTTGACGCGCTTTGGTGCTTCGATCTGCTCAATGGCTTTGATCTTGTCGGGATTGGCTTCAATTCCCCGCTGAGACACGAAGAACCCGAGAAGCTTGCCGGAAGGGACTCCAAACACGCACTTCTCGGGGTTAAGCTTGAGGTTGATCTTGCGCAGGTTTGCAAATGTTTCGTCTAAATCTTGAATCAAGGTCGCCTTGTTCTTGCTCTTGACCACTATGTCATCCATGTAAGCTTCCACATTTCTGTGTATTTGCGGCTCAAAAGCATGGTGGACTACCCTTGCGAATGTTGAACCAGCATTCTTCAAACCGAAAGGCATCCGTACGAAGCAGTACGTGCCACACGGGGTGATAAATGCGGTTTTCTCTTCATCTTCTTCTGCCATGAAGATCTGATGGTATCCTGAGTATGCATCAAGAAATGAAAGCAAATCACATCCGGCTGTGGAGTCAACAATCTGGTCAATACGCGGCAAGGGAAATGGGTCTTTGGGACAAGCTTTATTAACATCAGTGAAGTCAATACAAAGTCTCCATTTCCCGTTAGCCTTGCGCACAACAACAGGATTGGCCAACCACGTGGGATGGAGTACTCCTCTGACAAGGCCTGCTGCTTCCAACTTCTTGATTTCTTCTGCGATGAATTCTTGGCGCTCTACTGCCTGCTTCCTGACTCTCTGCTTGACGGGCCGCGCATGAGGACAGACGGCAAGGTGGTGCTCAATCACTTTCCTGGGAACACCGGGGATATCAGACGGTTGCCACGCAAACACGTCGACATTCGCCCGCAGGAAAGCAACGAGCGCGCTTTCCTATTTGGGGTCAAGAGTGGCGCTGATGGTGAAGGTACCACCAGTGCCATCCTCCTTGGCGGACACCTTCTTGGTCTCAGGTGGAGCTGCCATTGCCTTCTTACACTTGCCGGTGGAGCTCGATGGTGCGTCCTCGACGGTAGCGCAGCACTCCGAAGAGGTGCGCTTGCCGGAGTGGGCATCAGAGCTCTTGCCGGACTTGGTCTTCTTCTTCCCCCCGGGAGCTTCAGCGGCAAGTGTCCTGCGTTCTGCTGCGGCTGCTGCTTCCCGGTAGATCTTGTCGGCACAGATAAGAGCATCCTTCTTGTCGCCAGGGACAGAGATGACACTTATTGGGCCTGGCATTTTCAGTACGTTGTACGCATAGTGAGAGGCTGCCATGAACTTGGCGAGTGCCGGACGGCCAAGGATTCCATTGTAAGGTAATGGAAAGTCGGCAACGTCAAACGTGACCCTCTCAGTCCTGAAGTTCAGCTCACTGCCAAATGTTACCGGCAACGTGATCTTTCCCTTTGGCTTGCTCCTTCCCGGGTTGATTCCTTGAAATGTGCCGGTCTCTTCGAGCTCGCTGTCAGGGATCTGGAGTTTCTGGAGCACCGCGGAGGAGATCAGGTTCAAGCCGGCCCCGCCGTCAACTAGCATCTTAGTGACCTTGAGGTTGCGGATTGTTGGTGAAACCAACATCGGCAAGCACCCGACCGCAGTTATGCGATCCGGGTGGTCCTCAATATCAAAGATGATAGGCGTGCCGGACCATTTCAGAGGCTTGCGTGACTCGACGGGTGGTTCTGCTGCATTAACTTCCCGCACCCACTGCTTGAGCTGGCGGTGCGAGGCATGCAGAGAAGCACCACCGTCAACGCACAGGACCTCTGTGGCTTTCTGGAACTCCTGCTCATCAGTCTCCTCATCATCCATATCTTCATCGTCGCCGTCATCTTCATCCTTGTCGCGGCCGCGAGGAGGTCTGTCTCCTTGCCGCTGCTTGGCCTTGCCGCGGCGTCCTCCTCGGCCGGGACGTTTCTTGCCGGATCCACCAGCTCCTTCCTGGGCCTTCTCCTTGTCGCGCCGCTCGTATTCAGCTTTCTGTTGCTCAACAAGCTGCTCGACTCTCTTACAGTTCTGGAGATCATGGCCCTTGGTGCGGTGAATCTTGCAATACTGCTTGTTGGTGCCGTCCTGCTTGTCGGCGACCGCTACCTCCGCGGCAACCTCCTTGCCGGAGTCACCAGCTTTGGCTTCCTTGGCGCCGCCACCGTTGCCGGACTGCTCAACAACTAGCACTTCTTTGCCTTTCCTCCTTCTGTTGTTCCGCCGCCGGTTTTTCCTTGTCGGGGCAGCATCTTCACTGTCAGATCCTCCCGCTCCTATATTTTCTCCGGGGAGTCTCCTCCCTTCCTCAGCACGCGCACACTTGTCGGCCAGTGCATATAACTCACTGACGTCCCTGATCTTGCACATCGCCATTTCCTCCCGCATCCTGCGGTTCCGCACGTTCTGATGGAACGCGCTGATCACCGCGGCAGGGTGGACGTCTGGGATGTTGTGCTGCACACTACTGAATCTCTGAATGTACTTGCGCAGGGGCTCTCCTTCCTTCTGGGCGAGCAGATGAAGATCACTCTCCTGGCCATGAGGCTTGTGTCCGCCTGTAAAGGCGCCGACAAACTGATGGCACAGATCAGCCCAAGAGGATATGGAGTTGTCCGGCAAGTGCATGAGCCAGGATCTGACATTGGGCTTGAGCACCAGCGGGAAGTAGTTGGCAAGGATCTTGTCATCTCGTCCCCCGGCAGCTTGCACCGCAATGGTGTAGATGCTGAGGAACTCTGACGGATGCGTCTTGCCGTCGTACTTCTCCGGTACGTCTGGCTTGAAGTTCTTTGTACTGGGCCACTGGACTTGCCGCAGCTCACGAGTGAACGCAGGACAACCTACCGCGTACGGCAGATCGCCTGGTTCCCCTGGCGCATGCATGTCAACAGAGGGCCCAGCGCGCTTGTCGGATTGACGTCGCGCTTCTCTTCGGCGCTCGATGCGGGTTCGAGCGTCTTCTTGTTGTCGATCATGAAGAACTTGGCGCTGATCGCGACGAGCTCGTGGATCCGACGATGCAGTGGAGTCGCTGTCGAGGTGGATCCGGCGAGTCGGCGATCTTGGCCTTCGGGGCGGTGATTGCATGGTAGTTGCACCTCCGCCCGTTTCGTCGCCACCGGCTCGCGTCCGGCGGTCCTGCCGCGGCGGCGACGCGCTCGGCCGCCGTGGAGTGTCGCCGTTGGCGTAGCCGATGAGACTCTGAATGGTGGCTCTCCATTCGTCGATCTTGTCCGACGTCGGAGGGTAATCTAGGAGAAGTTGAGCTCGTGCCAAAGCTTCTGCTGGAGTGGTGGGTGGCAGTGGCGGACGGCGCGAGGAGCGGGACGTGCTCGAACTTCTAACTATGTTAGAAGGAGCAGTATCCCGTCCAGGCGACCGTGCCCCGCTCGTGCCAGCACGCTGGCGTGCATGCTGGTCTTGAGCGCCCCGAGATCCACCAGCTTGGTCTTGGGCTATCATGCGTATGGCACTGCTAGTGCCATGACGCTGTTGATCTTGCGCCTCCTGAGAGTGGCGTGGAACATGTACAGTCGCCGAGGTTTGTGCAGCCTTGTTCTTGGACCTGGCGGCATCATGAGCTTCCTCGTCGACGTCCTTTCTTCCGCCGGCGTCCATCCCACCACTCGTTTGCTCCAACGGTGGCGGAAGTGACGTGGATGGAGCGGCTGCCGCCGAAGTCTTCTTCTTCGGTGGCATGTTGATGAAGGGAATAAAGATCTAGCTCGTGTGAACGCCGGATCTGGTTCACACAATCTCAACACCCCCTACCTGGCGCGCCAAAGATGTCGGGGAAACTGATCCACGAACACCTATGGGGCCGGCGGACCGGGCCCCTTTCGGTTCGGCGGGGGGCGGAGGTCGCACGAAGAGCAGATCGAGGCGAGGCACACGAGCAGTTTACCCAGCTTCGGAGCTCTCCGGAGAGATAACACTCCTACTGCTGCTTGTCTGGTTGTATTATCTGGTGTTCTTGCTCTCGAGCGAGAGAGTGTGATGTTTTCTGGGCTACGAATGAATCGAAGCGAACTGTCCGAACCTCGAACCCCCCGAACCCCCTCTACATTGCGCATGGGCCTCCTTTTATACGCTAAAGGGGTCACCGACAGGTGGCAACGCAGAGGAGGGTAAAAACGTAAAAAGCGAGGTAGTTGATACAGTTGCTTGTACAGTGCACCCTACCTAACCCTGACGGCAGGGGACAAGGGCATTAAATGCCCGTCTGAGTCGCCCGAACAGTGCAGAAAAGGACCGTTAGGGGCGCCACCGTTCGCCACGATGGCGATCTTGTCAGCTTCGCATGCCACTGCGCACCGCTGGCTGCACAGCCTCCCGCCACGCGCGCCCGGAGAGGCCCCCAGAGCGACACGTTGGTGGATGCGCTTGAGCGTGGGCGCAGAGTGGCCGCCTGCCGCGGCAAGCGCCTTGCCGCTGTTGTTATCTCGCCGGGTCCAGAAGCTCGTCGCTCACCGGGCCTCGGGGTACCTTGTTTAGTCTTCCCGGCAAGCTCCTCTTGTCGGGGCCTTGTTGCCTTGCCGGAGCGCGTGGCGCGTCGCGGCAAGTTCCTTGGAGCGCCTTGGTTGGCCTTCCCGGCAAGCTCCTCTTGCCGGGGTCTTGTCTCCTTAGCTTAAATACTTTGTTCTTGGATGGCTCCAAGGGAACCTTGGGGGATCTTGGCGTTCGCCCGGCAAGCCTTTGCCGCGGGGTGCTGCAACTGCCCGTGCACAAGTTCGGGGTACTAGGGTACCCCTATTCTAGTACACCGACACTATGTCTCTGTCAACATATCAGATCATCATTAGACACTAAATCCTTCAACGGGAGCTTGCAAAATGCTTGCATTAGATCCCTCATTAGACACTATATGTTCATCACCAGGAGCATGCAAAATGTTTGCATCAAATCCTTCAATAGCAGTCTGTTTGTTACACACTTCAGACTCAAGAACAACATGAGCTTGTATGTTTGCACCAGAAACTTGATTAGATACATCAGATTCAGTCAGTTCAGTATTGATTGTGGAGAGTTATAAAATAAGCAGAAATTGGTTTCATTTTCTCATAGATCCCCTACATAGAAGCAGTTTTAAAGCACCGAAGGTTTAACTATTGGCTAGAAATTGAACAGTTGAATTAGATATAATCAGGGATGTGATGTACCTGCATGTTGCACATGCTGCTCTTGCAAGCTACGAGTGTCCGTTTGCGCAAGCTCGATGCCATGCCCGTGCTGCCACCGCTGCCTCCCATGCAGGCTACACCCAGGGTTGGATCTTCATCTTCTTGTCCTTCCATTCGCTTGAAGCCCAGTGACCGGCGTCCAACGAGGGCGCGAGGGAGTGCTGTGTCGTCTGTCCAGCGGCGACTAGTTTAGGAGCGACCCAGACTGGTGGCTGGAGCAAACAATTGGGATTTTTCCTATCGTCGATCGATATGGGAGGCGCCTATTTGGGCCACGAGCCTGCTATAGGGCCTTCCTTGCACTTACGTTATTGGCCCATACATATTGAAACGATTTTCTTCATTTTTTACATTGCCTGCTCATGCCAACCTGGACAACTCAAGCTAGGTGCGCACTTTCTAGCCACCCAAGGCAGCAGCCCATACCAGCCCCTATGGTGGCGTCGCCCCTTTTGCGTGTATGATTGGGGTAGTGAAAAATATTCCAGTGGTGCTTTTGATTTACCGACAGAATGGTTGAATTGCTTGTTTCTATGAACTAAGTTTTCCAATAATGTGAAGGATGCTAATCTTTTCATCCTATTGTAGATTGCTTAGATCTCGATATGCCAAATGTAATCACATGAAATATACAAATGTGTGGCTACAACTAGCCTGACAACCCGTCCTCATATAACATATCAAGGATGCACCATCTTATCAGATTAACCATTCGACTTACCAATGCAGTGTGGGAAGAAACAAATATTGGGACTGCGTATCCAAGCAATTGATGCCATGGACTCCTTCATAGAACCTTGTAAGCAGAAAAGAAGTTGCAGTGTGCACGAACAAAGAGCTAGCATAAGTTCAGTGACCTTCTTCTTGGAGTTTTAGTTAGCCACTTATTGCAAAATTGTTCAATTATGTTGCTTGGCTTAATTTAGTTTGCTACTAATTACGTAATGCCATAGCCTGTTAATCCTATTATAGACTGCGCCTATCTATGTATTTGATACTTACTGTTAAGAATTACCTATTTACATGAACTTAAATAGCTACTTAAGAACGTAGGTAGCTGGTCATATGTAGTCCTAGGGTGCAGTAGAATTCACGTGTAATTTATGTTCTGATACCCTGTTTGTTTAAATGGTTTGCGGTTATCACCTGTAGCACTGGTAAAGTTGCATGTTCATAGATAAACAACTGTCAGGTTTATATGAGGGACATCGTTAACTTATATATATATATATATATATATATGTGTGTGTGTGTGTGTGTGTGTGTGTGTGTGTTGGAATCATTTTTCTTACATCAAAGAATTTTATAGATGTCTATGTTGCTGGTAAAGGGTACCGACTTGTTGCTTTAATACGTTGGCAGGAACTTATTAGTTTTACTAGTTCATGTGTAATTAAATACGTTACCAAAACAAGTTAGTTTTACTAGTTTGATGTTAGTTTATTATGGCCCTTGCAACACTTTATTTATGATTGCTAACATTCAAGTTAGCAGGATCCAACTGAAACTTTGTTGGCACAACAGGTATGTTTTTAGAAACTTCCTTGTTTACCTGGTTTGCTGCTGTAACTTGTTACTATAATCATCTTACCAACTTCAAGTTTTCAGGATCCAATTGGAACTCCAATTGCAAAGCAGGTATATTTTCAAAAATATATTTGTGTAACATGTTTGCTGCCGTAACTTGTTGCTCTAATCAAGTTACTGACTACTCAACTTTTCAGGATCCAAAAGAAACTCCAATGCCACAACAGGTTCCTTTTGCAAAACTTGTTTGTTTAACTGCTTTGCTGCTGCAACCGGTTGCTCTAATCACGTTATTGGCTACTCAATTTTTCAGGATCCAAGAGAAACTCTAATGACACAACAGGTACCTTTTGCAAAACTTGTTTGTTTAACTACCTTGCTGCTGCAATCGGCTACAATGATGTTAATAACTACTTTTCAGCATCTAATTGAAACTCTTTAATTCCTTGTTTGTTTAACTGGTTTGCTATTATAACTCCAAGTTGAGATGTTTTGCTAACTTCAACTTTTCGAAATCCAATCGGAACTTTAATGGAAAAACAGGTTAGCCCAAGATAAAAGAGCGAGGTCCTCATGGACGTTGTATCATCCCACAGCCGTGGCACCGGCCCAATCGTACATCATGAATTACCAACTGCTGATGCTCTAGAGGCTACACTATTGGTAGAAAGAGATTCTACTTCTGCACTTAGAGATGAAGTTGACATGTTGAGGAAGCAAACAACACAATCACAAGCAGTACTTAAGACAACCATTATATATTTGGTGGATTTCAAAACAAAGAAAGCTGAGCCTGACAACATTGTTAAGGTCTTGAAGGAAAAAAGTGAAATTAAATTCCCACTTGGTAAATCATAGGTGAAATGTTCTTTCCATCATTGAATAACCTTTGTGTTGTTTGTTCATGTAATCGATCAAACCATTTGGTTTAGAGATCATGTAATAATTGTTTTTTTTGGGTTCTAATTTTTTAGCACAATTCTGTATTAATTGATAAGACTCTGAGACATTTCATTTTGATTGTTGTGCTAGACCTACAAATATGCCAATCGGGCTAAATGTGCATTCAACAATAATAATAGTATAAATGGTTCTTAACTGGCACACATCTGAAAGGGCCAAGATGATGTACTAGTTTCGCTAAATAAAGGATGCTCTTCTAGCAAAAAAAGTACAGCGACCTGGCTTATGTATGTTAGTTGATATTACTGATCCATATACTCTGTAAGTGTTTATATGTCTATTAGTTTTGTACATTATCGGTTGATTGACTCGATATTTTGAATCTTGATACATGGCTTGTGTACATATCTAAATGGGAGTACAAATTATGCTGCATGTGACACTTGAGTGGCACATAAAGTGGTTTCAAATATTAGAATTCACCTTAAACTGTATTCTAGCTTCTGAATTCGAGTATCGGCATTTGTAAATCATATTCATATATGAAAGTGGAATACATCTTTGTCGTGCTTTTGAAGATATATAAAAACGCATAGAATGATTTATAAAGATTCGTATAGGAATACAGAATGGATTCGAATTTAGTTGCCAGAGTAAACATGGATGCTTATTGTCCCAAAATTTGAAAGAAGCGGCAAAATGTCCACTCTCACGTCGGCTGCCCGAAGCCAGTGTTTGGGAGATGGAAATTACTGTATATCCCTTACACGGACAATCCATAGGCCCAATTTCCACTACTCTCAATAGGGGCAGGTTAGTAACATCAACTAGACGTGACACGACCGCCTCTGAGCCCATTTTGACAGGTAGGCGCCAAACATGGGCGGCAAAACACATTTGAATCAAGCTCGTCTGAAAGACATCTGTCTCTCCCCCATTTCCAATTCATACACGGTGGGTGGGAAAACAAACTCAACTCAACTGAAATCGATGTAGGCAAATATTTTCAATATGGGCACGTCATTACTTCACTCAGACGTGACACAACCGCCCTACCTGTCATCCCCATTCATACATCGTGGGAGCCAACCGTGGGCACCAATACACCCTCTCCTCGCCCGAAATCGCTCTGGGAAAATATTGGGGAGATGCGAGATTACCGTCCTATCTCCCACCGACGTGACGTCCAAATTTTAAACGGGGTCAATGTTCGTAACTTTCCCATATTAAAAAGAGACGCGTCCCAAAAAACATGGTTCCCCATACCTATCCCTCCATTTTCCCATTCATACACCATCCGCGCTAGAACACCATCCCCACACCAGCCTCCTCCGTTCGCCACCCCATCCATCGCCGCTACCCTCCACCCCATGCATTGCCACCGTCCTCCACCATGCCGGAGCTCCTATCAAGATCGTGTCATCCACTTCTAAAGATGGACGTTTCTCATCTACGACGACGGGCCAGGAGCCTTGCATCACGTCCTCTCGCTTCATCGGTGCTATCGTCCTCTTTGCCGGGGGCGCTCACAAGACCTTCTCGTCCACCACAACGGGACTTATCCCCCGATGCACCATGTCTACCGTCTGCAGATCTGCTTCAACGCCACCAACATCAATCGCACCCCCATCGCCTGTCAGGTTTCGGGTTCCAGAAGACCCTCTAGGTTCAAACTCTGGGGTGCGCGTGGAGATTCCGCCCTCTGCCTACCTGCACCTCAGCGCCTCACTATGATCTAAGCAATTAAAGGAACAACACAAGAGACACAGAGTTTATACTGGTTCAGGCCACCATTGTTGTGTAATACCCTACTCCAGTGTGTGGTGTGGTGGATTGCCTCTTGGGTTGATGATGAATAATACAAGGGAGAACAGCCTCGCGAGGGTCTCTCCTTAGCTGGTGCGATGAACTACTAGGGGGAGTTCAGTCGCTCTTTCTACTGGTTTCTTTGTAAGGATCCCCTTCCTTCTCTATCTTGTGGTGGCTAGTCCTATTTATAGGCAAAGGCCCTGGGCCTCCTCCCAAATATTGAGCGGGAAGGGCGCCAACAATTGGCCATTTTGAAGGGGAACATCTAGTACACTTATCCTGACTAAAGTTGGTGCTCGGCTGCCAAAGGCTCTGCTGGTGACGCCGGCTTGGGCTCCATGATGACCTCCATCCTGTCGTTCTGCTGGTCATGGTCTTGTTGCACTGAAGTGGATGCCTTTGCTTGATTCTCTCACCTGCGCCTGCTCCCTTTGCACCAAAGAGGAAAGGGAGGACACTGCGCGGCCTGGCGCCCGCCTGGCGCCCTTGGTTGTCATGGCTTGCATCATGGGCACCTCATGAGGTACCCCGCCTTGTTCTCTCCGCCTCCTCGCGAGCCAGCCTGATGAGGCCGTGCCTGAGGAAGCTTCCTGTCGTCCACCCCGCGAGGCTTGGCCCCTCGCGAGGGTCTTGAGCTTGTGCTGATGAAGATGGGCCATGCTAGGCCGCCCCTTGAGCCATGACGCAGGCCACAGGCAGGCAAGTCTGGGGACCCTCGTTCCCAGAACGCTGACAGTAGCCCCCGGGCCCAAGGCGCGCCCGGACTTGGCTGAGCAGAGAGGCGAAGGGGAAGTGCGAAGCATCATGGGCCCTAATAGCCTGCGGCCTTGGACGTCGCATGGCGGTTGATTGAACGTGGGCGGCTCCACTCCCCCACGACGCCTCGGCAACTGCACGAACTGACAAGTCCCTGCATGCAAAAACTGGTCATGATTACCTGCGATCGTGGAAGCCGACGGTTGGCCTCCCCTGGCTATAAGTACGGAACGGCGCGAGCCATTCCAGTTCATCTTCCTCTGCTACTTCTCCTCTTCTTCATCTTCGCCACTGCTCCGCCTTGCCGCAATGCCTCCAATACTCCGGTTCTCCGCAGAAGAGAAGGGAAAGGCCCCCCGAGATGGCCCCGACCCGCTTCCGCCGAAGAAGCGGTTGGTCCTCTACCGCCGGGATGAGGGCGTGCGGCAGGAGGTGTCAAGGCCTTGGTGCGAGCGGCCGCCGCCAGGGTTTCCGCTGCCCTTGTACGCCCACCTTGAGGGCCCTGCGGGAGCTGATGCCGAGCGCCATGGACGATGCCGCCATCGGCGCCGGCGGGTCACGATGGTGCGCGTTGTCCCTCCTGGAGTTCACGCTGAGGGATCCTCCCGAGAGTTTGTGCTCCATGCCGCCATGCCTCCTTGATCTTGGATTCGCCTTCCTCCTTCCTTCGCATTCGAGATTCCGCCGAGGGGGCCTTTCAGGCTCTGGCTGCAGCACGCCGATTGCCGGACTCCTGCAACTGATGCGGATGTCGAGATCGTCGCTCCAGGTAAGGTCTTCATGACCCGGGGCTGGGGCGAGATCGCCCGTGTTTGCAGGACGAGGGGCGCCCTCGTGATCCACCTGGAGTTTGACGATGCTTCCATGATGCTCTTCAAGGTCTTCGACGAAGATGGGCGTCGGCTGGAGTGCTGTCCCGGAGGCAGCGGCAGAAGCCCCAGAGCAGCAAGGACGAGGCCTGCCGTCGCACATTCTTCCAGCAGCTCCTCAAGCGGCGAGGGCACCGGAGGATCCAGTGACTCCGCCGAGCTCTTCGCGACTCCGGAGACGAGCGACGACAGCTACGAGCCCTCGAGCCTGCGCCGCTCTCGGAGCAGGATGGGCTCGTTAGGCCGCCACCATCTCTGATCTGGATGAGGTTGGCGCCGGTGCCTGGCAGCCCACTATTGATGATGGCGTCTTCCGCGATGGTTCTTGTAGTTAGGACTCCTTAGGATACGCGTCTTTTGTCCCTGCGAGGAACCAAGAAAACACCCGGTGGGGGGCTTGTAAGGTGTCTGTAGCTCCGTTTGTCAATATGATCCTTATCGTGAAGCAGTGCGAGATGCTTATTCCTTCTTAGCTTAGTTCCTTCCTCTCGGACCTCACGAGGGCTTGGCGCTCTGCGCCGACTGGTCCTAGTCCCAAGGCGGCTTCAACCGTCACTGGTATGCCAGGTCACGATGCCGTGGTCAAGGCCAGGAGGTGAGCGGCCTGGGGTCCAGTAAGAGCCCCTGAGTCGCGATGCTCAGGAGGTCCCCTTTAGCGCTCAAGCAGCTATCGTTCGGTGAGAAAGGAATGTGACGTTGCTAACACGGGATTGCATTGGATGCGGTGACGGTGCTGCGATAGCTAGTGTTTCCGGAGAGTGACTTATCTCGCGGGTCATGTAATGCTTCCTGGTGCGGCGCTAGGTTCGTGCCTTGGCCGGCGAGGGTTTGCCTGGCGAGGTCTCCGCATGCCTCTTTCCTCTCGCCTCTGCTCCCCTTTCTGCTCTACGTCCTCGGGTCCCGGCCCTCGAGCGGGTCTCAGCCATCGCTGGTTTGCCAGGTCTCGATGCCATGGACAAAGCCAGAGGGTGAGGGATGGAGAGCCGGTAGGAGCCCTGAGTCGCGATGCTCAGGTACCCCCCCCCCTTTAACATGCAAGCGGTTCGCGCGGACGAGAGTGAAGAGGACGTCGTGAGGACCTCGCCTGGCGCTTCTTCTTGGGGGGATCCTGTAGACCCACCACAAAAAGAGCAAAAGTCCGCTATGACAAGCGTCGGTCAGCCGTTAGTTGCTTTGGAGAGGTGGCGGGGCACTAAAGACCTGACGAGGTGTATTGGGGCACCCGAGAGCCCGCGCGGGACTCACAGGGCCCTACCCCAAGGTGGGTTGCGCCTGGCACTGGGCCTTAACTCGTGGTGTGTTCCAGCAAATTTGGCTAGATGCCGATGCTCTATGTCCTTGGGTCCCGGCCCTCGAGCTAGTCTCAGCCGTCGCTAGTTTGCTGGGGCCGCGATGCTGTGGGTAAAGCTAGAGGGTGAGGGCTGGAGAGCCGGTAGGAGCCCTGAGTCGCGATGCTCAGGTACCCCCCCCCTTTAACGCGCAAGTTGCCGACATCAAGGAAGAAGAGGTGCCATGGACAGGCACCAAATAACAAGCATGATGGGTCGAATGCATGTCCCGGAAATGAACACAAGAGGGGTACACGTCGCTGGGTCTGACCCGAGCGACTTGGGGATGATGCGGCCCGAGGGGCGCCCCCAACAAAGTAAGCTAAGAACACGAGCAAAGGGATACACGCCGCAGGGACGGACCCACGCGGTCTGGGAATGATGTACCCCTGAGGGCGCTCCCAGCTGGAAATGAAACTTGAAAGATGTCACCTGATAGTGTTGACGACGAAGGGGTGTTGAAGTAGCAGACATAGCGGGCTGCGGGAGCCGATCTTCACGAGCCCCCAGGCCCAGGAGCCTCGGGAGGCTCCGGAGGCGCTGGTGGCTCCTCGTGAACCATCTCCATCTCCGCCAGGACTACAGAATGCCTAGCCTCCTGAGCCTCCAGGATGCTCCTTATGAGGCGCTGGCACACCGCAGCCGCGTTCGGCAAACCGTAGGGCATGCGAATGTAGCTGTGGGGTGGGCCTCCGCAGCTCCCCACACGCGAGGGCCAGAAGCGCTCCTGAGAGGCGACTCAGTTGAGCCATGGGATGTCGATGCAGACGTACAGCCCGCCATCCTCACCTGGATGGGGAGCTGCTGTAGGTAAGCGGCTGCTGCAACTCATGACTCTTTACTCCTGTAACTCCTGTGTGATCTGACTGACGAACTCCTGAGGGTTTGGCCCTCCTTGCTTTGCTCCTTCCTGAGGGAAACGTGTTCTGAAACACGCCTCCAAGTGGTGCCCAAGTGCCTCCCTCGTGACCTTAGCAAGGTCGGTGGCCCTCCAGGTGGGAGCCCCCGAGCCCTGCTGGAGGAGGGCGTCGGGCGTGCCTCCCTATGCGACAGAAGGAGGTACCCCCTGAGAAGGCACAGACCCTGAGGGGCCTGCCTCCTGAGGGGTCGGGCCTGGTGATGTCTTCTTCTTCTTAGGGGCGGTCTCAGGGAGCCTCCCGCTCCCGCGATCTGGGTCTTCAAGTGATGCGGCCTGAAAAGCTCGTTCCAGGGAGCACACCATGTCTCTTTCTTCACAGGGCACCGTGATGCCTCCACCGCTTCCTAGCATCTTGAGGACGTTGTAGCCGTGATGAGTCACGACCATGAACTTGGCGAGAGCTAGGTAGCCGAGCATGGTGTTGTACGGTAGGCGAATGTGGGCGACGTCGAAGTCGATGAGCTCGGTGCGGTAGTTGTTGCGCGCCCCGAAGGTGATGGGGAGGCGGACCTGCCAAATCGGAACTGTGGAGCCGTCGGTGACTCCGGAGAAAGGCTTGGTTGGCTGAAGCTGATCATAAGGCACTTGGAGATTGTTGAATGTCTCTACGGACAGGACGTTGAGCCCTGCCCCGCCATCGATGAGGGTCCTGGTGACTTGCACGTTGCTGATGACTGGGGAGCAAAGCATTGGGAGGACTCCGGCTGTGGCCACGCACTTGAGCTGATCCGCTGAGCTGAACGTGATGGCGCACACCGACCACTTGAGGGGCGCGTGGCTTCAAGCTTAGGGAGGACTACATTCACTTCACGGGCGAACTGCTTGAAGATGCATCGAGAGGCTCGGACTTGAGCTCTGCCCAGGATGCAAGCGATCGCGCGCGGCTCCTAGAAGCCCCCAGTCCCCTCGTCCTGATGATGGTCCTCATTTCTCCTTGGCTGTGGCGGCAGTGGAGGGAGGCCTGTGTTTCCTTGCAGGCGATCCTCGCGAGGCCGATCCCTCCAGTCTCTCTCGCGAGGCTGATCCTGCCAGCGATCCTCGCGAGGTCGGTTGCGCCACCCTTGGCAAGGGCCACGGTCTTCCCAGCGTCCTATGTTCCTTCCTCCTCCTCTGCCATAGCCGCGATCGTTGCGGTCGGGGCGTCGGCCGATCCTTCCTTATCGCACGGCTCGGAGCTCTTGGCATTTGTTGGTGTTGTGGGTGTGGAGGTCGTGGTACACACAATACCGGCTGCCCTTGAAAGACTCGGGCTGATCTTTGCCCCGCTTGGTGTCTGGTTCTGCCGTGAGCACAGCAGCCCCCTTGCGCTTCACGTCCTTGGCCTTGGATTTCTTCGCTTCTAGGTCGGCGGCTGGCAGCTCGAGGAGGGAAAGGCGCCCTTCCTCAGCCCTGGCGCACTTGGTTGCCAAGTTGAACAGCTCCAAGGAAGTGCACAGATCTTCATGCATCGCTAGCTCCTCCTTCATCTTAAGGTCGCGCACGCCATCGGAGAAGGCTGAGATGATGGCCTCTTCGGTCACCTTGGGAATCTTGAGACATGCGTTGTTGAAGCGCTCGATGTACTTCTGCAGGGTCTCCCCTGGTTGCTTCTTGATGTGGCGCATGTCGCTCACGACAGGTGGCCGGTCACGAGTACCTTGGAAGTTGGCGATGAAACGGGTGCGCATCTCGTCCCGGGAGGAGATCGTGCCCGGTACCAGGTTCAGGAGCCAGGTGCGGGCCCCGTCCTTGAGTGCCATGGGAAACCAGTTCGCCATGACCTTCTCGTCCCCGTTGGCGGCTTCGATGCCCAGATCATAGAGCTGGAGGAACTCCGCAGGGTCGGCTGTGCCGTCGTAGCGAGAAGGCAGGTCTGGCTTGAACTTGCAGGGCCACACGACGCTGCGCAGCCCAGTGGTGAAGGCGTGGCATCCTGCCGTGGCCACGGGAGGCCTCTGGTGACGAGGAGCTTGGTCTTGCGGGCCCCCATGCGCTGCAGCTGGGATCAACGCGGGGTCTTGGCACGCTGAGACAGGAGCGTGGTCGTGATGGACCAGAGCAGGGAGCACTCGGGCAGCTTCGTGGGGGCGAGAAACCTCTTGGCAGCTCCGCTCTTGCTGCGCTGGCACCGGATGGGGTGGGTTCCGTCCAGGGGCCACACGCCTTGGGGCCAGGGCGCCTTCTTGAGGGGGAGGTGGCTGAGGCGCCCCCGGAGCTTCATTGCCCGCGCAGGGCAGGGTGCGGTGCAGCGAGAAGGACGGCGCGGGGGAGCCCCCTGCGGCGCGGACGAGCTTGGCGACGCGGTCGAGCCACTCTTCATAGACGTCGTTGACTGGGCGGTAGCGCAGGAGCTCGTTTGCCGTGATGAGCGCAGCTTGAGCCTCCATGGCCGCGCGGGGCGCGCGGGACGAAGAACCAGCCGGGGCGAGCGAGGAAGTGGCAGTGCGGCCGTCTCGCCTCATGGATGGATGTTGGGACGATGCTTGCTGCTCGTTCCCCACTGGGCCGGTGACGGTGTTGACGGCAGGCGACGGGGAACGGCGGGGGTGGCTACCGACGGGGGCCGTCTGGGCGACGCGGGAAGCGAGAGCGGCTCGGTGCTCGGCACGGGCCCGACGAGCGTCTGACATGGACGCGATGGTCGGTGAAGAACAGGGCGGCGGAAGGTTAATTCCGGCGCACCCCTACCTGGCATGCCAGATGTCAGATTTCGGGTTCCGGCAGACCCTCTAGGTTCGAACTCTGGGGTGCACGCGGAGATTTCTCCCTCTGCCTACCTGCACCTCACCGCCTCGCTATGATCTAAGCAATTAAAGGAACAACACAAGAGACACAGAGTTTATACTGGTTCAGGCCACCATTGTGGTGTAATACCCTACTCCAGTGTGTGGTGTGGTGGATTGCCTCTTGGGTTGATGATGAACAATACAAGGGACAACAGCCTCGCGAGGGTCTGTCCTTGGCTGGTGCGATGAACTACTAGGGGGAGTTCAGTCGCTCTCTCTACTGGTTTCCTGGTGAGGATCCCCTTCCTTCTCTATCTTGTGGTGGCTAGTCCTATTTATAGGCAAAGGCCTTGGGCCTCCTCCCAAATATTGAGCGGGAAGGGCGCCAACAATTGGCCATTTTGAAGGGGAACATCTAGTACACTTATCCTGACTAAAGTTGGTCCTCGCCTGCCAAAGGCTTTGGTGGTGACGCCGGCTTGGGCTCCACGATGACCTCCATCCTGCCGTTCTGCTGGTCTTGTTCTTGTTGCACCGAAATTGATTCCTTTGCTTGATGCTCTCGCTTGCGCCTGCTCCCTTTGCACCAAAGAGGAAAGGGAGGACACTGCGCGGCCTGGCGCCCGCCTGGCGCCCTTGGTCGTCATGGCTTGTGTCATGGGCACCTTGTGAGGTACCCCGCCTTGATATCTCCGCCTCCTCGCGGGCCAGCCTGACGAGTCCCTGCTTGAGGAAGCTTCCTGTCGTCCGCCCCACGAGTCTTGGCCCCTTGAGAGGGTCTTGAGCTCGTGCTGATGAAGATGGGCCATGCTGGGCCACCCCTTGAGCCACGCCGCAGGCAGGCAAGTCTGGGGACCCCCGTTCCCAGAACGTTGACAACGCCTACACGGCGCCGGAAGAGAGGTGGTACTTCATATCTGCTCAACATTTTGATCTCAACCAAAAAATAGATTGTTACTTGGTTACTGTACTTTTCAGCTCTTAGAGTTTAGTTCTTAGTTCGAAGCAAACAATGGATGGTAAATAGCATTTCTGCGGATTGCACCTTTAAATCTGCCATTGCACAGTCATATAGGGTTTAATTGATCATGTTGGTTACGTGGTGGTTTCTTTAATAGAACTCAGAGGGGAAACCCTCTTTTTCTCAGAAAAATGCTTAGGGTTACCCCCTTTTATGATCAGCATATGTGCTTCATGTCATAATAGCACTGCTCCACCCATCAAGCTAAACAAGCTTAGTTGTTCAAATACGAATATGATATTATTAAAACAGAGTCATTTAATTGGTCAGCTAAATGTTCCTAATTTAGTTTTGAAAATGTATGTATGCCGCTCGGGTGTGTATCTACAAGGTGGACAAGGTGGGCCGCGGCCCACCCTGGGATTTTGCATCGGCCCAGGCATGATTCCCATCTATTCTGCTGCGCTTCCGATCTCTACTCACCCCCAGCTGCCGGCCTCGCCGGCGACTTGCCGTCCCCGGATGGCATGACTCTAGGAGGACACGTCCAACTAAGAGGAGGTCAGGAGTCGCTCGCCCAACATCGCCACCGCTGCCCGGGCGCGCCGCCTTACCTATCTTCCCAGTCTGTTTAGGGCTCACACGTGCAGCAGCCACTAAGCCAACCCGATTTATCCTGAGATACATCCTCAACACTCAGCTGCCACTCCTCATCACCCATTTTTTAATTGATTCATTACTCATTAGGCAGGACTGTCATTAGGGTTTATTATGTACTGGGTGCTACCTACACTTAATGGTTCAGGTGTATTTCAGTAATCTTTCACTACAAAAAAAATACACTTCCTTGACGATTTTATGACAGAATCTAGATAGTCATACCTGTGCTGTCGTAGAAGTGTTCCATGGCATTACCAAAATTATCATCACGGAAGTGTCCACTTCCATGACGATAAATCGCGCGTCACAAAAGTGCTTTCGTCAAGGGTGACCGACACGTGGCATCTACCGTAATGGAACGCCGTTAAGCTAAAGGGTCCGGTTTTGGATCCGATAACCCGTTAACAGCCCGGACCAATGGGGATTTTCCACGTGTAAAATCATCATTGGCTGGAGGAAAGACATGTCAACTCCGCGTTGGCATAGGTGTCACTCATCCAATGGGCGATATGCGCCTATGATATGTTGACACGTGGACCAACCCATAAAGTTTAAGTGGGTCGGCCCAACTGAAGGCCAACAAGATTTTGCGGACCATAATGGCCCGGCCCAGCTAAAGGCCCACGAGATTTTGCGGACCATAATGGGCTGGCCCAGCTAAAGGCGCACAAAATTTTGCGGGCCTTAATGGTCCGTTCCAGGTAAAGGCCCATAAGATTTTTATGGGCCATAATGGGATGGCCCAGGTAAAGGCCCACAAGATTTTTGCAGACCATAATTGGCCGGCCCAGCTAAAGGCCCACGAGATTTCACCGACATTAATGGGCTGGCCCAGCTGTAGGCCCACAAGATTTTGAGGATCCTAGTAGGACGACCCATTAACTAGCTGCCATATTTTGGGCCAAATGTCGGCCCATATTTGATCCGGTACATTAATGGCCTACCACGTTCCGGGCCTAATAATGGCCCATATGAGATCCGTCCCATTAAAAGCCTACCAAGTTCTGGGCCAAATTAAGGCCTAGATAAGGTTCGGCCCTTTAAGAGACTTTGGGCTAAATTATGGCCCATATCAGATTCGGCCCATCAACTCGACGCTATGCTTTTGGGCCCACTTGCTAAAGGCCCATTTAGTAATTCAGCCTGATATTAGTTTCGGCCTGTTAAGGGCCCGTTTAACATTTCAGCCCTATACTAATTTCGGCCTGTTAAAAGCCCATCATATAGTTGGCCTAACTACGGCCCGGTTTAAATCCACCTTGCCCGCAGCCGATAATCTGATTGGGCCAAACAAGGACCGAGACAATTTTGGCCTGTTAAAAGCCCGTGATTTTATTGGCACAATCATGGGCCGGGGTCCATTTCGGGCTGCTGTCAGCCCATGAGCTGTTTGGCACGTTTCAGGCCCAACCTACTTCTCAACCTCCTAAAAGCCCACTGAGTTTTCTTGCGAAAAGGGGGCCGGTGGTTTACTCGGCCTATTAAAGTCCCAAATCTACTAGTGGGCCAGTTTACATTTAGGCCTTTTAACGGACCAATATGACGGGGCCCATGATGCGTATCATACATCATCATTGCATGACGGCCCAATTATGTACCGTAATTTTACGGTTTGCCCGGTTTACTGCGAAGATAGGATATATATACTGTCAGGACCCCGACTCAATGCCACATCGATCTAGCATGTAACACCTCATATCACTTTGCGGCCTCACGCACGGTATTCCCACGGGTGTCGCCTCACCTTTGCCCGGGACCGTTTGCGCCTTTTGGCACACGTATATGACAGTGTCGCTAGCATCCATATGATAAGGAGCCCGGGCTGACATGGCTAGTCGTAAACCCAAAGTGGCACAAACTTACAGGGACAGGCATCCATGACCCAGCATCGAACGTGTCGGTCATCAGCGAGTGAATCCAGGCTGTAGCACTGGGCTAGCAGGACTCCGGTGAACCGGGCTGTAGCAGGCTAACAGGACTCCGGTATTCATCGCGTGACATTTCCCCGAAGGGACAGACACAGGAACGAAGAAGGACACATGCCGGCCAGCCTAAGTGTTCCGGAGCAGTAGCAAGCTACCATGGCTCAGTGGAAACACTAGGAGACATTTCCCGGTAAGTGAGGCTACTAAAGATAAACAACTAGATGGTCAGATCCCACACATACCAAGCATTTCAATAACATACACACAATATGCTCGATATGTGCAATACAACATGGCATCACAAAATGACTCTACGACTCAAGTAGTTTATTCAATAGGCTCCGAGGAGCGAGATATTACAAACATGGGTCTCATGACCCAACACTCAGAGCATACAAGTCAAAGCACAAGCGGAAGCTATCATGTCTGAGTACAGACAACTATAAATGAAAAAGGCTGAGAAGCCTGACTATCTATCAGATCCTACTGAGGGCACAAGATCGTAGCTGAGGTATCAAGCTAAACGTCGAAGTCCACGCGGAACTACTAGCGAGACTGAAGTCTCTCTGCAAAACATAAAATAGGCAAATGTGAGTACAAATGTACCCAGCAAGACTTACATCAGAACTATCTACATATGCATCATTATCAACAAGGGGGTGGTGGGGTTTAACTGCAGCAAGCCAGCTTTGACTCGGTGGCTATCCTGAACTACGACTGCGAGTAACCTTTTTGAGGTGGCGCACACGAGTCCACATATTCACCATCTCAATACACTACTATGGATCCGCTCCCGTCTCCCTACGAGAACGCCATCCATAGCACTCACGCTTATCTTGCGTATTTTAGGGTATCCACTTTCACTTGTCTATGAACTGATATAAGCAACCCAGAAGTCATTTTCCGCGGACACGGCTATTCGAATAGATTAGGTTAACCCTGCAGGGGTGTACTTCTTCACACACGCTCTCACCACTTACCGCCGTTTACACGACATGTACTCGGCAACCTTCAAGCGGAAGACCAACGTGGGTGTCGGCCACGACCTACCTAATCACCTAAGTCTCTAGTCCAGGTTTATCGCCTATTCGGGTTCCATCCATGAGGAGATCCGGCCGGAGTTTCGCTCACAGCCCCAAACGGTGTGAACAGGGTTCCCGAGACACCAAACGGGCGCCCGGTACACCGTGCCACGTGCCTACCGCATCACAGCCCACCCCTACGGTCAGCGCTGTCCACGGCCTCCAGCATACTACAAACACCAGAAACTACTTGCAACTCCTGGACAGAGGACAAGGGTGATTAAGAAGCCGAGAGGGTCCATTGGTTTCGGGCCCAATGCGTGGTAGTAGCTGAATCATGGATCACAAACACAGAACTCAGTTCCTGAGGACGGCTGCAATGAGACAACCCACCATGTACTCCTACATGGCCTCTCACCGCTACCTTTACCAAAACGTGTTCACACACTTAGCTCACACACAGTAGGACATGTTCACACGCCTCTGATTCATCCCCGATGAATCAGACCTGACTCAACTCTAAGCAGTAGCAGGCATGACAAACAAACATGAATGAGTAGGCACAACAGGGCTCAAACAACTCCTACTCATGCTAGTGGGTTTCATCTATTTACTGTGGCAATAACAGGTCATGCAAAGGATAAAGGGGTTCAGCTACCGCAGCAAGTAACAGAAAAATCGATGTTGTCCTAATGTAGTAAAAGAGAGCAGGAGCGAGAGAGTAGGATTGTATCGGAATGAACAAGGGGGTTTTGCTTGCCTGGCACTTCTGAAGATAACATTGAGTCTTCATCAGTGTCAACGATCACATCATCGGTATCACGTCTATCGAGAGGGGACAATTACCGGCAACACAGAAGGAAACACAATCAATGCAATGCACAATATGATGCATGCTATGACATGGAAATATGAATGTGTTTTGGGCTAATGCAACTAGCAACAGATTAAATGAAGTTGGTTTGAATATAAAATTCAAATTCAAACTCCATATGTGATTATTCAAATGCCATTTATATGATTTGTGCTAAACAGCATCTATAAGTTGTTCTAACATGCATGAAAATGGTACAGATGGATTCCTTGAATTTTTCTGATAATTTTTCATATATAAATTATTTAATTTGGAGTTACGGTTAATTTTCTATGATTTTTAGAAGTTTTAGGCATTTTCTGGAATTTCCTGGATATTAATAAATCCAGTAATTGAATTAATGCGCCAGCCTGACGTCATCATGACGTCAGCAGGTCAACTGGGCGCCTCCAGGTCAAACCTGACACTGGGACCCACATGTCAGTGTGATTAGCTTAACTAAAATTAATTAAAACTAATCCTAATAGTCAACAGGGCTGGGCCCCACCTGTCATTGACTCAGGAGAGTCAACCGGGGCCCACCCGTGGTCAAAGTCAAAGTCGGCTGCCGGCGTTTAGCCGCCGGCGAGCCCGACGCGGCGGCGAGAGTGGTTTTGGCCACTCCGGCGACCAAATGGGCCGCGGAGGGCATCTAGGAGGAGCTGGGGACGAGCCGAAGCTCCTGGTGGAGTCAGTTGCGCTCGGGGCGGCCGGAATCGGTGCCGACGGCGAGCGAGGCGGCGGCCGGAGCTCGGGTGTGCTCGGTTTCGGCGTTACACGGCACGGCGGGCGCGGCCGATGGGCTCTACGGGATGCTGGGGTCACCAGGAACACCCGGAGGCAACGAGCGCAGGCGGAGAAGCTCGGGAGCACGGAGCTCACCGGCCATGGCGGACGGCGGCTTCGGTGCTCGTGGGGCGGCGGCTACAGGGCGCAATCGAAGGGGGAAAGAGGGAGGGGAGGCGTAGGAGCTCACAGCGGTGCCGTAGGGATGGTTGGCCGGCTCGGGGGCGCGTCGGAGTGGCCGAATCGACGGAGAAGCTCCTCGGCGGCCGGCGAGGGGAAAACGTCGGGGGTGGCGTTCCGGGGCTCTTCTGGTCGCGTGACACGACGAGGAGGTCGAGGGAGGACCGGCGGAGTTCCTGGGGCGTCGGCGAGGCTAGGGGTGGCCGGTGGCCATGGGTACGGCGACGATGGCGGCGAGCTCCGCTCGGTGGTGTGCGCGAGAGGGAAACAGAGGAGGGAATGGGGTCCAGGGGGAGAGAGGGGAGGTGCAGGGGGCGAGGGCGTCTCCGTGGCGTCGCGAGGGGGTCAGGAGGAAGCAGGAGGTGGCTAGGGGGGGAAGCAGGAGGTGGCCGAGGCAGCGTCGGCGAGCGCCACGCCTCGCCTCTGCTCGTCCTCCTGGCAGAGGAGGAAGAGGACAAAGGAGGAGGAGGTGGGCTGGGCCGGCTGGGGGGGGGAACTGGGCCGGCTGGTAGGCTGCACGGGTGAGGCCAGGTATGTCCTTCTCCCTCTTATTTTTGTTCTGTTTTATTTTTTTCTATTTCTGCAATTTGTTTTTGATTTGTTTTAAATATCAAATCATTTTATAAAATCCTGGAAATAAATATGGGTGCTTTCTGAATTATTCCAGTGACCCTTATCAATTTCCAACATTTATTTGAGCATTTAAATATTTATAGTATTTAAATGCCCAAAGTCAAATACAATATGATTTAATTCAAAAATCCAAAAATGACCTAAGGATATATTCATCATTTTTGGCAGAGG
The DNA here is from genome assembly GCF_018294505.1 of Triticum aestivum. Classification (NCBI taxonomy): domain Eukaryota; kingdom Viridiplantae; phylum Streptophyta; class Magnoliopsida; order Poales; family Poaceae; genus Triticum; species Triticum aestivum. The sequence goes on from NC_057798.1 coordinate 312,271,545, forward strand.
TTTCCACCTTAACCAGAAATCATGAACTTTTCTTAGGGGCCTTTTGGGTTTATTGAAAAGATTTTAACTTACCCTAGTTGAGTTGATTTAATGCTAGGGTTTGAACATCCCCATTTCAATTTTAGGCAAAATTTAAACATGATGCAACACATGACTAGCTAGCTCAGAGCATTACCAGAAGCTAGGGATGTGACAACTCACCCCCACTAAACAAGAATCTCGTCTCGAGATTCAAGCGTAGGGTAAGGTGAAAGGTAAGCGCAACTAGTATAATCTTCACGATCCAGGGTGCACTTCAGTTGAACGTTGATTTGAACACCATCTTTGTCTTGTCGTCTTGCTCTGAGCACTCCTGCTAATCATGACAAGAAGAGGAAAGGAAAACTCTGGAAGGATCGGTCTTCTCGAAGATCGAAGAACTCAGGATTAACTCCCGGAATGAGACATAGAACCATCTCTCGGTTGAGACACGAGATACACATCAAGAGGGGTGGAAGAAACGGATGACGAAGGTTCACTAGGTGGACAACAATTCCACACCTAAGAAGGTGGTAAACGATTGTCAACGTAGCGAGGAGTTGAGTTGCCATGATACCACGACGAAACATCCTGGAGGAGGGTGATTCGTAGATTATTATCTTAAGTGGCAAAAAGAATTACTTTTGATTCAGAGATCATTGGAACTCTTCATACCAGCCTAAGGCAATTCACAACGATCGTTTGGAGGGGGTCGGTAGAATGGCATACTCGGACTTGGATGATGTGGATTACCTTGTTGAAGACAACGTAATGGATGAATTTGCTTATCACTGGAAATGGAAGAGACCCATGGTAGAATGGCACATTGGCGGTGCAAGCTGGGAACAAAATGCAAATGCTGGGAATGATTCTGGTAACTGGGGAAGAACCCAACAATAGAGAGTGAATTCACTGTTGAAGTGGTTATAGCATAACCGAGGAAATCTGGGGCAATCCCAGCTAGTGCCGATGATAAGACGTAGCACTTGTGCGTGCTCTCAAGAACATGAGCATTTCCACAATCATCAAGGTTTTATCAACAACCGCGTCAAGGGTGCTGACAACACAACATACTACCATGATGAATAGCGATGGACGATGCAGATGCGAAGGAGGATAACACTTTCTCAGATTTCACCTTAGCGAGGCCAAGCAAATAAAATCTGGATGATCGACCGAGAGACATTTAGCACTCCGCTTCTAATGTTCTCCTTGATGTGCTAGTGTATCCCATTCATAGATACGGTTTGATATCTAAAACATCAAGTAAAAGGTCGGACTTCGGGAACACAAAAATCCATAGGGGCAACTAGGGAGTAAATCCTACGAAATCCCTAGGGGGGGGGTGGCCAACTTTATCAATCAAGATATTATAATAACAGGTCTTCCGGCTGGGTGTGTTGGCCACGACATCCACTTTACCGGTTATCGAGGGACCAATATTATAGTTCTTGGAGAATGTTCCAACCATCATATCTGCCTGAGATTCAGATCTGGTTGGTGTCAGGATATCCCAGACTCATCAAGTCTAGAAAGAAAAATGAAAGTTTGCAACACAAATCGACGAGATGATGTTGCGAGATTCTCGGGGAATGAACTACGATAGTAAGCTCCAAAACATGAGCTGGTTCTGCTACAACATGTGAACACAATGTCCAGGACAAGCATGACCATAAAGTAGTCTTATAATAAAACACTACCGAGTTCAGGAGGGGGAACCATCATTAATGACATCGAAGTCTCCACGCGTGGAAGTCCAAAGAGTTCACCTTGGACAGACTCCTTTATCTTTGAACAACTCAATCAGTGGCTTGGTGTGCTAGGATATACATATAGCATGGAGGTTGCAAATCTCCAGACCACAAAATACTTCGCACGTATGCATGACTGACTTGGGATGATTCCAGAGGAAGCAAAACTAACTTTCTCAAATTCACGGCGGCAACTTTCACCAAATGCACGTGTATAAGAGGAAGTCACTCCTTTCATCAAACAAATACTTCATGAGCTAGCATGAAGAAAATGCTTTCAAAAGTTTCCAACACTAGCTTAATGCTCAGCAAAATTATGGAGAAGGCAAGGATGTTGTCAATGGGCTCAACAACAATTCTTCTGGGTTTCCTTTCAAAAGGAATTCCATAGTTAAGTGAACAAGTGATAGCATTGGTCAGACCTGAGATGTAATGGTGTATGCTCGAGGAATCAACCACGAATAAGACAACATTACGAGCATCGTTGGTACTGATTTGATTTGACGATAGCCCACACTCAAATCAAAGGATTGATAAGACAATAGGTCCAGCAACTGATCACAAGGACCAATCGATGAAGATATCATCTTTCTCCAACACACACTACACAAGAATATCCCTTTGGAACGAACTAAGTCAGGCAAGCTTTTATCTTCCAACTCTCCAAGTTGTTGTCTAGCTTAACCAACTAGCTCAGGGATATCTAACACCGATTCTTGGAGAGAAGGTGGTTCACAAGAAACCAACTTGATCACGAACTCAACATAGCGGTCAGGTGACAACCCGGTAACACCTCCAAGAAGATATCTGGAAAGTCACGAACCACCGGTATGTTACTAAGCTCGAGAACAATCTTGCTTTTGAGGGCAAGACGATATGATCAAATGAGTGAGGACTTGACAAGATCCTAACTCATCAATCGAAGGGTGCACCGAAATAAGGACTAGGTAGCACGATCAGTCTTAGAAGGATGATTTGAAAACCAACATACTAAGAATGAAATTATTATCCTTTAACTACCAAGCAACAGAGTTGCTAGCAGTATTGATTTCACACATCACAATTCATTTGTCGGTATTCCGGTTGCATCAACACGAAGACCGAGGAATGACTAATGACGGCAAGAAGTATCACTGTACCAGGAGTTCATAGGATGGGGTGCAATTCCTATAACAATCCCGATTTAAAGATGGTAATACTCCAAGGTAGAACAGAACGAAAGCTGGATTAGCAATTTGATCTGCGGAGCACAACTTCTCTGACCCAATCCTGGATATGGAAGAGGTACTGGAGTTTGTTTCTCCTAGTCATTCTGCGATAGAATGGCTTGACGGACCACAAGAGTAATAGGCATCGATAAACGAACGCACGCATACTCTTGGCTATCAATTGATAGACGAGGGTCAGAATGCAACTAAAGAGAGACAACTCAAGGAACATATGATTTTCTGAGTTGTGGATGCATGGTTTAGCATGTCAAACGAATTCCACATGTTTCTTCCGGATAACCCATGCAGAAAAGTAGAACTGGCAGAGTCACAATATATAACGGAGAACTCATCAAGAATAATCCTGTTGTGATATTTCAGTTCAACGAGGAACTTCTGCCATAAGTAGTTCATGGTATTTGGAAGAAGAAGATACCACGGACTTTAAGGACTATCGCAAAGGTTACTAATATCCTAAAGGAACTAGCAAACACTATCAACATGAAGTAAGTAGAGTGAATCTCGGGTTCAAAGCCCAAGGAGTAGAATACCTACTACTAAGTAGCATCATGGGATGCTTTCGAGAATGATGGCCAGAATCATCACACTGGGAACACAAATCATGGCTAAATTACTAGATGATTCCCTAAACACCTAGGGCCATAATAGTATCTCCGACATATATGTCAAGGCAATAATTTACCTCAACCCACCGATTAGTGTGGTTAATCTGGCCCAAAGGAACATCGGAATGGGAGGAAGGAATTTTGCAAATGCTTCAGATTATTCAGAAATGTGGGGTGACTCGGACAGCATAACGGCTATAATTGCTCAAAAAGATTTGAGACAATCACAAAAATGGTGGCATAACCACTCAGAAGCACAATATCAAGGTTCCGAGATCAACAATTAACATACGGAAGTAGTAGGAACTGAACTGAGACTTAAATCCAACAATCTTATAAGTCTACTGATTAGTAACACGTGATCCTAATAGAAAGAAGAGATAGCCTAGTTCTTAATCCCCGTAGAAGAGAAGATGATGACTCAGATCAGAAGGCCATGAGGTATAAGGAGTAAAAAGAGCCTTATGTTCCATCCCACAATCAATTCCCTTATATAACTAAAGAATTTCTAGACTCAACTTCGACCAGTTTGGCTTGGTAATCCTACAGGCAGTCAAGCTCTGATACCAACGCTGTCAGGACCCTGACTCAATGCCACATCGATCTAGCATGTAACACCTCATATCACTCTGCGGCCTCACGCACGGTATTCCCACGGGTGTCGCCTCACCTTTGCCCGGGACCGTTTGCGCCTTTTGGCACACGTATATGACAGTGTCGCTAGCATCCATATGATAAGGAGCCCGGGCTGACATGGCTAGTCGTAAACCCAAAGTGGCACAAACTTACAGGGACAGGCATCCATGACCCAGCATCGAACGTGTCGGTCATCAGCGAGTGAATCCAGGCTGTAGCACTGGGCTAGCAGGACTCCGGTGAACCGGGCTGTAGCAGGCTAACAGGACTCCGGTATTCATCGCGTGACATTTCCCCGAAGGGACAGACACAGGAACGAAGAAGGACAGGTGCCGGCCAGCCTAAGTGTTCCGGAGCAGTAGCAAGCTACCATGGCTCAGTGGAAACACTAGGAGACATTTCCCGGTAAGTGAGGCTACTAAAGATAAACAACTAGATGGTCAGATCCCACACATACCAAGCATTTCAATAACATACACACAATATGCTCGATATGTGCAATACAACATGGCATCACAAAATGACTCTACGACTCAAGTAGTTTATTCAATAGGCTCCGAGGAGCGAGATATTACAAACATGGGTCTCATGACCCAACACTCAGAGCATACAAGTCAAAGCACAAGCGGAAGCTATCATGTCTGAGTACAGACAACTATAAATGAAAAAGGCTGAGAAGCCTGACTATCTATCAGATCCTGCTGAGGGCACAAGATCGTAGCTGAGGTATCAAGCTAAACGTCGAAGTCCACGCGGAACTACTAGCGAGACTGAAGTCTCTCTTCAAAACATAAAATAGGCAAACGTGAGTACAAATGTACCCAGCAAGACTTACATCAGAACTATCTACATATGCATCATTATCAACAAGGGGGTGGTGGGGTTTAACTGCAGCAAGCCAGCTTTGACTCGGTGGCTATCCTGAACTACGACTGCGAGTAACCTTTTTGAGGTGGCGCACACGAGTCCACATATTCACCATCTCAATACACTACTATGGATCCGCTCCCGTCTCCCTACGAGAACGCCATCCATAGCACTCATGCTTATCTTGCGTATTTTAGGGTATCCACTTTCACTTGTCTATGAACTGATATAAGCAACCCAGAAGTCCTTTTCCGCGGACACGGCTATTCGAATAGATTAGGTTAATCCTGCAGGGGTGTACTTCTTCACACACGCTCTCACCACTTACCGCCGTTTACACGACATGTACTCGGCAACCTTCAAGCGGAAGCCCAACGTGGGTGTCGGCCACGACCTACCTAATCACCTAAGTCTCTAGTCCAGGTTTATCGCCTATTCGGGTTCCATCCATGAGGAGATCCGGCCGGAGTTTCGCTCACAGCCCCAAACGATGTGAACAGGGTTCCCGAGACACCAAACGGGCGCCCGGTACACCGTGCCACGTGCCTACCGCATCACAGCCCACCCCTACGGTCAGCGCTGTCCACGGCCTCCAGCATACTACAAACACCAGAAACTACTTGCAACTCCTGGACAGAGGACAAGGGTGATTAAGAAGCCGAGAGGGTCCATTGGTTTCGGGCCCAATGCGTGGTAGTAGCTGAATCATGGATCACAAACACAGAACTCAGTTCCTGAGGACGGCTGCAATGAGACAACCCACCATGTACTCCTACATGGCCTCTCACCGCTACCTTTACCAAAACGTGTTCACACACTTAGCTCACACACAGTAGGACATGTTCACACGCCTCTGATTCATCCCCGATGAATCAGACCTGACTCAACTCTAAGCAGTAGCAGGCATGACAAACAAACATGAATGAGTAGGCACAACAGGGCTCAAACAACTCCTACGCATGCTAGTGGGTTTCATCTATTTACTGTGGCAATAACAGGTCATGCAAAGGATAAAGGGGTTCAGCTACCGCAGCAAGTAACAGAAAAATCGATGTTGTCCTAATGCAGTAAAAGAGAGCAGGAGCGAGAGAGTAGGATTGTATCGGAATGAACAAGGGGGTTTTGCTTGCCTGGCACTTCTAAAGATAACATTGAGTCTTCATCAGTGTCAACGATCACATCATCGGTATCACGTCTATCGAGAGGGGACAATTACCGGCAACACAGAAGGAAACACAATCAATGCAATGCACAATATGATGCATGCTATGACATGGAAATATGAATGTGTTTTGGGCTAATGCAACTAGCAACAGATTAAATGAAGTTGGTTTGAATATAAAATTCAAATTCAAACTCCATATGTGATTATTCAAATGCCATTTATATGATTTGTGCTAAACAGCATCTATAAGTTGTTCTAACATGCATGAAAATGGTACAGATGGATTCCTTGAATTTTTCTGATAATTTTTCATATATAAATTATTTAATTTGGAGTTACGGTTAATTTTCTATGATTTTTAGAAGTTTTAGGCATTTTCTGGAATTTCCTGGATATTAATAAATCCAGTAATTGAATTAATGCGCCAGCCTGACGTCATCATGATGTCAGCAGGTCAACTGGGCGCCTCCAGGTCAAACCTGACACTGGGACCCACATGTCAGTGTGATTAGCTTAACTAAAATTAATTAAAACTAATCCTAATAGTCAACAGGGCTAGGCCCCACCTGTCATTGACTCAGGAGAGTCAACCGGGGCCCACCCGTGGTCAAAGTCAAAGTCGGCTGCCGGCGAGCCCGACGCGGCGGCGAGAGTGGTTTTGGCCACTCCGGCGACCAAATGGGCCGCGGAGGGCATCTAGGAGGAGCTGGGGACGAGCCGAAGCTCCTGGTGGAGTCAGTTGCGCTCGGGGCGGCCGGAATCGGTGCCGACGGCGAGCGAGGCGGCGGCCGGAGCTCGGGTGTGCTCGGTTTCGGCGTTACACGGCACGGCGGGCGCGGCCGATGGGCTCTACGGGATGCTGGGGTCACCAGGAACACCCGGAGGCAACGAGCGCAGGCGGAGAAGCTCGGGAGCACGGAGCTCACCGGCCATGGCGGACGGCGGCTTCGGGTGCTCGTGGGGCGGCGGCTACAGGGCACAATCGAAGGGGGAAAGAGGGAGGGGAGGCGTAGGAGCTCACAGCGGTGCCGTAGGGATGGTTGGCCGGCTCGGGGGCGCGCCGGAGTGGCCGAATCGACGGAGAAGCTCCTCGGCTGCCGGCGAGGGGAAAACGTCGGGGGTGGCGTTCCGGGGCTCTTCTGGTCGCGTGACACGACGAGGAGGTCGAGGGAGGACCGGCGGAGCTTCCTGGGGCGTCGGCGAGGCTAGGGGTGGCCGGTGGCCATGGGTACGGCGACGATGGCGGCGAGCTCCGCTCGGTGGTGTGCGCGAGAGGGAAACAGAGGAGGGAATGGGGTCCAGGGGGAGAGAGGGGAGGTGCAGGGGGCGAGGGCGTCTCCGTGGCGTCGCGAGGGGGTCGGGGAGGAAGCAGGAGGTGGCTAGGGGGGAAGCAGGAGGTGGCCGAGGCAGCGTCGGCGAGCGCCACGCCTCGCCTCTGCTCGTCCTCCTGGCAGAGGAGGAAGAGGACAAAGGAGGAGGAGGTGGGCTGGGCCGGCTGGGGGGGGGGGAACTGGGCCGGCTGGTAGGCTGCACGGGTGAGGCCAGTTATGTCCTTCTCCCTCTTATTTTTGTTCTGTTTTATTTTTTTCTATTTCTGCAATTTGTTTTTGATTTGTTTTAAATATCAAATCATTTTATAAAATCCTGGAAATAAATATGGGTGCTTTCTGAATTATTCCAGTGACCCTTATCAATTTCCAACATTTATTTGAGCATTTAAATTATTTATAGTATTTAAATGCCCAAAGTCAAATACACTATGATTTGATTCAAAAATCCAAAAATGACCTAAGGATATATTCATCATTTTTGGCAGAGGTTTCCACCTTAACCAGAAATCATGAACTTTTCTTAGGGGCCTTTTGGGTTTATTGAAAAGATTTTAACTTACCCTAGTTGAGTTGATTTAATGCTAGGGTTTGAACATCCCCATTTCAATTTTAGGCAAAATTTAAACATGATGCAACACATGACTAGCTAGCTCAGAGCATTACCAGAAGCTAGGGATGTGACATATACAGTAAAATAACTGCAGCATCGTGAATAAGAAAAAACCTAGACTATACAATAAAGAAATTACGGCATATTACATCCACTGGGCATCAAAGTTCGCCACTATGATAATAAAGCACAAGAAGACAGCAGATTACATACACTGGGCATCAAAGATCGCCGCCAGTGCAAATAAACACGCCAACAAAATAATATACAAAACTGACATCACTTCAATAGAGTTCAAGAAAGGTTAGCCCTGCTGGCGAGCTGCAGCGCAAGCAGCTGAGCAAGCTGATGAGACTGCGCTTGTTTAACACTTATATCCTCCTCACTCTCAAAGATAAACAAGCAGACAGGTGACAAGTTTTGCACACAAAAGTATCAGTCCTGACAATTCATCACATTTCTTACTGACGAATAAAGTGACACAGTTTAAAATTGCATTAACACTATATGGTATTGTTCAGGTCAAGGCATGGCAGGAAATGACATTGTGAAGAAGTTGGCAGCTTCAGACACCACTGGATTACAGATCAAGAACTCATAAGTATCAATGGTTAGTGTGCTGTCAATTTATCCCATTTAAGATTGGCAAATAAAGAGACAGTTTAAATAATAGTAGAATGATATGACATTGTTCATAGTTAAGACATTGCAGAATAGACATTGTGCTGCAGTGGGTAGGTTCACCACACCACCGTATTATGGATCAAGAACAGAAGCATACATTCAGTGCAATACAAGATCGCTTGCTCTGTATAGTTTAATTTACATGGTGTGAAGAAGGAACTTGGTTGTTCAACTGAAAACATAAATTGAGAAGGACAAACTTTTTTTGTGAACTACATAATAATCTTTAAACATGCAATTTGATGCAAACACAAAAAATAAATAGTTGTTGCAGTCATGCCTAACCAAATGTACACAACAAAGTTTCAAGGCTTGAGAAGGACAAACTTACATTATTGGTAAAGACAGGCACTATAAAGCCCTTGTCCATGCTGATGGGGAGGGGGGGCTATTCAAGAAGTTTACCACAGAATCTTCTTCATCAGCATTGCCTTTGTTCTACATTTTGTTAAGAGTAAATATAGATGTGATAATATAAGAAAAAATTGAGAATATTTAAGACAAGATGAAGAGTGATGCTACATAACCAAGTAGCTATAAGAGTAAGTACAGCGATACAGGCAAAAGGTACAGCCACGAGCAATGCACAACTAAACTTCTTCAGTACCATCGGTGTTATCCAACTTTATGGTAAGAGTAAATATAGATTTGATGTGTAGAAAATGGAGGGAAAAGGAAAATAAGCTGCAGAGTGATGGTGTCACGCCCAATATGCGACCCTATCCTAAAGGAACTCGAAGGTCCCACCAAGGATAGAAGCGCATATTGGAGACGCTTTTGCAAGGTGGATATCATTACATCGTACCATTACATAATAGTTGGGGATACATGCAAGAGGTATACAATGCCACACGAATACAATATCATCATACACAAGAGCATCATCCGACTATGGATGAAACACAAGCAGAAACTTAAACGACATCCACCCTGCTAGTCCAGGCTGCCGACCTGGAACCTATCCCCTTATCGAAGAAGAAGCAGAAGAACTCCAAAAAAAGTAAACATCGCTCTCGCGTCATGATCACCGCATAACCTGCACCTGCAACTGTTGTTGTAGGAATCTGTGAGCCACGATGACTCAACAATCCCATTACCATGGGTATCAAGACTAGCAAAGCTTAATGGGTATGGAATGGATAAGTGGTGAGGTTGCAGCAGCGACTAGGAATATATGGTGGCTAACATACGCAAATAAGAGCGAGAAGAGAAGGAAACGGAACGGTCGAGAAGCTAGAAGTGATCATGAAGTTATCCTGAAACTACTTATGCACAATCCTAACACAAAGACGATGTTCACTTCCCAGACTCCGTCGAAAAGAGACCATCACGGCTACACACGTGGTTGATGTGTTTTAATTCGGATCTTGTGTCAAGTTCTCTACAACCAGATATTAACAAATTCCCATCTGCCACATAACCGCGGGCACGGCTCTCGAAAGTTTATACCATGTAGGGGTGTCCAGACTTAGCCCATCACAAGCTCTCACGGTCAATGAAGGATATTCCTTCTCCCAGGAAGAGCCAATCAGTCTCGGAATCCCGGTTACAAGACATTTCGACAATGGTATAACAAGACCAGCAAAGTCGCCCGATGTGCCGACAAATCCCAATAGGAGTCGCACGTACCTCGTTCTCAGGGCACACCGGATAGGTCAAGCTACGAGTAAAACCAGCCCTCAAGTTTCCCCGAGGTGGCCCGCAGGTTGCTCAGTTCGGACCAACACTCGAAGGAGCACTAGCCCGGGGGGGGGGGGGGGTTAAATAAAGATAACCATTGGGCTCCGGAAATCCAAGGGAAAAATGCTTAGGTAGGCAAATGGTAAAACCAAGGTTGGGACTTGCTGGAGGAGTTTTATTCAAAGCGAACTGTCAAGGGGGTCCCATAAATCACCCAACCGCAAAAGGAATGCAAAATCAAGGAACATAACACCGGTATGACAGAAACTAGGGCGGAAAGAGTGGAACAAAACACCAGGCATAAGGCCGAGCCTTCCATCCTATACCAAGTATGTAGGTGCATTAACTAAATAAGAGATATTGTGATATCCAAACATAATTATGTCCCTCATGGAGCAATCTTCAACTTCACCTGCAACTAACAACACTATAAGAGGGGCTGAGCAAAAGCGGTAACATAGCCAAGCAACGGTTTGCTAGGAAGGTTGTAAAAGGTTAGAGGCTGACATGGCAGTTTGGGAGGCTTGAAGAACAAGTGATAGGTAGCGCAGCATAGCGATAGAACGAAGGAACGAGCATAGAAATGATAGTAGTGAGATCCAAGGTGACGGTCATCTTGCCTGAAATCCCGCTAGGAAGAAGAACGAGTCCATGAAGAAGACGAAGCCACATAGACAAACCAAGCGTAGACGAACGAATCCTCACGATCGCAACGAAACAGGAACTAACGAGAAGGAGCACAACCGGAAAGAAACAAACAACAAGGTAAACACACAACACAGAGTAATGGCATGATGCTCAACCAAGTATGATGCATGAAAAAGGCTATATGATGCTACTCATGGCAAGAGATGAAGCATACAAGAATAACACATCAAGGCAAGTTTAAATGAGGCCGGAAACAACATTAATAAATCCGGTAAGTCCTCATGCAAATTTTGAAATAGGTCCAGATCTGAATAAACCTTATGTTCAAGTTGTTAAACAGCAAGTTAAGATGCACCAAGATGATCTACACGAAATTCTAGTCAAGTTACTTATAAAGCAAACACACTCAAAACATGAATGCAACAAGGTAATATGAAGCTACATGTAAAACTAAGCAAGTTTCATATAGAGCATGCTCAAAACGGAACAACGGTGCAACACATACACTCCAAACAAGATATAACCACAATCTGTCCAAAACAGCAAGTAGGCATCTAGCAAGCATCAAAACAATATGCTATAGCACCTCAACATGAAAAAAAAGGCACGGACATGGTGTACAGGTAAATCAAGACAAAATATGAACACTAAGCTATCTCCAGAAATCAATAGAACATGCTCAAAAGGACAAGGCAAGATTGCAAATAATAATAGTTTCACAGACTTCGCAGAAATCACTGTGCATGGCAGAAATAACATTAGGTTGCAATGTTTAGAGCTATCAAACAACATGCTACAGGACCTTATCATGGCAAACAAAGGCATGGCATGCTAATACTAAAGACAAGAAACAAAACTCCCTTACTAAACTTAATACAAAGATCAACAGAAAACATGGTAGGATCCATGCAAACATGGCAAGTGATATGACAGATTCAGACTTGGTGAAAATAACAGTACACGGCAGAAACAATGATAAGTAGGCATGTGGGTGAGCTTGTACCACTCACCACAAAGCATTTCATGGCATGTAAACTAAACCAACAGTAATAATACACACTTATGGAGCTAAACATGGCAATAGCATAGTCATAGGGTGCATGGATCACAAGCAAAACTCATGGCAAAGCTGAACTTAATGTTAACAGGTTGACAACAACATTATTTGGCAACTTTGGAACATGATAACAACAAGCTACAACAGGCTATAATTGCAACCAATAGCATGGATGGATAGAGCATGGCATGTATAATAAAACAGCCTTAGTGAACATCTCCAGATTATGCATATAATGGATGGTAGCATCAATCAAACATAGCAACATGATATTGCAGTTTCAGCCTAGCAAAACAGTAACAATAGGTACCCTATTTGAGATGTAAAAAATACATGGATTGCACCACTGTAAAGATGGCATGAATATTCTCCTAAAACATGTAGACATCTTGCTCAAAGGATGCACACACAAAATGCATCGAAAATGACAAAACAACAAGTTATAACAGTTTCAGCAGGTTAACATCATATAGCACTGTTGCAACGATGATTAGGGCATCAATATGAACTCCAACAAGCATGGGACAATGGAACAAACTGAATAGCACCTCATGGTGAACATTTTGATATATTACACGCACAAAATGGAGCAACATACAAGCAGTTATGGCATGACGAACAGAGCACCAGAATATCAGGGATTTCGGGACTTGGCAGAAAATTCACCTCGCGGAAAAAACAGAGGGCGGAGGAGGATCGTGCCGCGCGGGGCAAATGGGCCGGCTCGGGGTCGCGGGAGCTGGGCCGCGGGGAGACGCGGCCCACGTGGGCGCGGTGCGGGCGACCGGGTCGAGCAGCTCCTCCACTCGACCCCGACCGGGGCGGTGGCGGCGGAGCAAGGGGCACCGGCGGCGGGGCGACTCTGGCAAGGCTAGGAACCGGCAGGGATGGCCGGATCCGGGTGGCGGCTCACCCGATCTAAGCGCGAGGGAGACGAGGCGGCGGAGGGGCGCGCGGGCTCGAGCGCTTGCAGGGGCACGACGGCGGTGGAGGAGCTTGGCGGCGCCGGCGGGGGGCGGGAGGCGGCCGGAGCGAGATGCGATGGCTGACGGCGGCGGAGTCCGCGGCGCTCGGAGGCGGCGGCTGCGGGCCCGACATGGCCCGGTTCGGTCCGGGAAGGGCCAGATCTGGTTCCTGGGCGGCTGGCGGGGATGTCGGCGCAAGGGATGACACAGGGCGCACGGCGGTTGGCTCGGCCGGCGGCGGGGCTGATGTGGCGGCTGCGGATAGGCCGGAGTGAGGCGGCCGGTGGACATGTCCGGCGCGGACGGATATGTCCATCGGCGCGAGGAGGGAGACGCTAGGGTTTCATGCGCGAATTTGAAAGGGGAATGCCTATTTATAGGTAGGCGGAGTTAGGAGAGTCCAAATGAGGAGCGGTTTTCGCCCACACAATCATGATCGAACGTCGGAGAGCATGGAGGAGGTTTAGATGGGCTAGGTGGGCTGTGTGAAAGGGTGCTGGGCTGTAAGAGAAAAGGGGGTTTCGGTTAGCTCGGTTAACCGTTGGGGCATCAAACGACCTCCAAATGGAACGAAATTTGACGGGCGGTCTACCGGTGATATACCAAGGCCCCTCGAAGAATCTCGGTCCATTCCGAGAATGTTTTTCTCACACTCACGAAAACAAGGTCTGAGAGGTGCGACGGGCGCGTGCGAGTGTGTCTGTGCTCAGAACGGATAACGGAGAGAACCGGCGGAACCCCAACGGATGCAAGTTTTGAAAAACATGCAGATGAAATGCAGATGATGACATGGCAAAATGCAACACGCAAGCAAATGATATGGCAACGACGGTGAATAACTGGAAGACACCTAGCGCATCGTATTCGGGGCGTTACAACTGTCCTCCACTAACAAGAGATCTCGTCCCGAGATCTTAGGAACGAGACGGAAGAGAAAGAGGATGAGGTGAAACAAGAACGCAAGTGAGAAAATGAAAAAAGTCGAGAGAACTCGGGTAGAAAAGAGGAATGACGAGTATGACAAGAATCAAAAGCTCACGGAATAATATAGAATCTGAAACCACTCTGGTTAGAACAAGGTAGAAAGGGAAAAAGAGCGAAAGAATTCCGGCAGCACTCCGGCTGAACATGGAAGGAATAGAACATGAACTTCACAAGATGGGATGGGACTTGATGAGATGAACAACGCAATGCCTCCAAAAGAATTGAAAGAAAGGAATGAAAAGAACTTAGAAGGAAGGATTGAATGGAGTTGTTGAGAACATCAACAATGAAAGAATAAGCTTGTTGTGGACTTATCAAAAACAACTCAAAACTTGAGGTGAAATTATACCACAACCAGTGTCTGAATAGCTGAGAAGAACGAAGAAATGCAAAACTCCACTTCAGGAGAAAACGGAGAATTATTTGCACTTCGAGACGCGAGAAGAAAATATACTTGAACTCCTCCAACAAAATCTCGATGAACTCTTGAAGAATGAATTAAATCATGAAGAACCACCATGAATAACTCCGTTGACAAAAGGATGATGAGATAGAATGAAGGAAGAAAGAATAAGATGAGCCTTGCGGTGATTTAGATGGAGGTTCCGACGAAATGGCCGAGTAATTTTTAACTCCGGAAAAGAAAAGATGAAAACACTTGGAACTAGAATTTATTCATTAAGAACAAACTACAAAGGAAGGGATTACTCACTTGGATGAAATAAGAATAAGATTTATTGTATGCTTATCCTTCATCAAATTTAATTGATGACAAGCGGATTTGGCATGCAACTTATTCTAGTTGAAAATGATTAAGGGGGGTATAGCACAAAACTTGAGAAAGTCTTCATGAACCACCGGTAGGATTGGAAAGAACGAATGAATTAATATGATAATCAAAGAAAAAGAATCTTCAACGAACCACCATAAGAATTCAAAAATGACTGATGAAAGAGAATGATTCACCGGGGAGAATTAGAAGAACAAATATGCTTGATGGGATTTAGATACAAGAGAACTGGAAGAACTCGAGCTGACTAAAGAACATTTGAGCGAAGCGTCGGGATAAATAGAGAACGATAACTAGAATGATGGCCTCCGGTGAAAAGAAATGGAAAAACAACTCCTGACATACTCCGGATGGTTAACAAAGAACATCTGACAAATGGAATAATTTGATAGGATAATATGAAGCTAGAACCACGAATCTTCGAGATAACGGGCAAGATTTAGAGGAAAAACTCTTCTTCAATCTTCAACTGACGATGAGAAACACCACCAAAATTACTGAGATACTCCGAGAGAATGAAAACCGAAAAGGTTGAGCCAACAATGAAAAGAATTTGAAAGCGATCTTGGAGAAGGCATGTGACTGATGGGATCCATTCTTACATCACACTTGAAAAGAATTTAAGAATAACTCCGAAATAACTAGAAGAGTCAGGTAAGGTCCTGGGAAAAGACCTGTGGGTTAGGGCCCACTAAAATAAAACACCGTTGAAAAGGATTGTTGAACAGATAAATGGTGCACCAGAACAATTGAATTATTTGAATGAGGCGACAACCTCGAATTAATTGGAACACAGACAAATCTCCTGAGATGTCTTCCGAACTCTGGAATGATTGAATGGCGAGAGGCAAACGAGCAAAGAGAACACTTGATCCAAGGAAAAGAATGTGATCAACCCGAAAAAACTTGAATTGAGTCCACCGGAAAAGAGATGAAGAAAGTCAAACAAAAGAGAATTCACCGGTTGAAATGATTGAGGGAAGACTGAAGAGGCTCCATATGAATGAAAATTGATGCTCGAAAGAGACTCAGGCTCCGAGGAAGAAGAAGGTGGGAGGGCGGGAAAAACAAAGTCAACTTGGAAGGAGAATCAACGAATAACTTGAACAGAAAACACCGATTGAAAGAAAGCAAAGGCTTCGCACGAGTAGGATGGATACTCGATTACGGACTCCGGCCCGGAGAAGAAAAAGGGGTGGGCGGGTGGGAAAAAGAAAACAACTGAGGATTGAACTTGGCAACGATTAAGAGGCTCGAGTCAACTTGATGAGAAATGCACCGGATGAAAAGAGCTGAGAACCAACGATCGGAAAACCAACTGCGTGATCCTAAAGAAAATTTGAAGGTGAAGAGGAGTAATTAAAAACACCTTCGTCAAGATTCCTACTCTCCAGAGCGACGAAGGGGCTGAGGAGTAAAAAGAATTCCTACTCTCCGATATAACTAGACTCCGAAAACAATTTTCATCTAGACTCGACAACGGCCAACTACGAACAATCAAGGGGGCTCCTATGGTCGATCGAGGCTCCGATACCAACTTGTCACGCCCTATCCTAAAGGAACTCGAAGGTCCCACCAAGGATAGAAGCGCATATTGGAGACGCTTTTGCAAGGTGGATATCATTACATCATACCATTACATAATAGTTGGGGATACATGCAAGAGGCATACAATGCCACACGAATACAACATCATCATACACAAGAGCATCATCCGACTACGGAAGAAACACAAGAAGAAACTCAAACGACATCCACCCTGCTAGCCCAGGCTGCCGACCTGGAACCTATCCCCTGATCGAAGAAGTAGAAGAAGAACTTCGAAACAAGTAAACATCGCTCTCGTGTCATGATCATCGCATAACCTGCACCTGCAACTGTTGTTGTAGGAATATGTGAGCCATGAGGACTCAGCAATCCCATTACCATGGGTATCAAGACTAGCAAAGCTTAATGGGTATGGAATCAATAAGTGGTGAGGTTTGCAGCAGCGACTAAGCATATATGGTGGCTAACATACACAAATAGGATCGAGAAGAGAAGCAAACAGAACGGTCGAGAAGCTAGAAGTGATCAAGAAGTGATCCAGAAACTACTTACGCACAATCATAACACAAAGACCATGTTCACTTCCCGGACTCCGCCAAAAAGAGACCATCACGGCTACCCACGCGGTTGATGTGTTTTAGTTCGGATCTTGTGTCAAGTTCTCTACAACCTGATATTAACAAATTCCCATCTGCCACATAACCGCGGGCATGACTCTCAAAAGTTTATACCCTGCAGTGGTGTCCCAACTTAGCCCATCACATGCTCTCACGGTCAACGAAGGATATTCCTTCTCCGAGGAAGACCCGATCAGTCTCAGAATCCCGGTTACAAGACATTTCGACAATGGTAAAACAAGACCAGCAAAGCCGCCCGATGTGCTGACAAATCCAAATAGGAGTCGCACGTACCTCGTTCTCAGGGCACATCGGATAAGTCAAGCTACAAGTAAAACCAGCCCTCAAGTTTCCCCGAGGTGGCCCTGCAGGTTGCTCGGTTCGGATGAACACTCGAAGGAGCACTGGCGCGGGGGGGGGGGGGTTAAACAAAGATGACCCTCGGGCTCCGGAAACCCAAGGGAAAAAGGCTTAGGTAGGCAAATGGTAAAACCAAGGTTGGGCCTTGCTGGAGGAGTTTTATTCAAAGCGAATTGTCAAGGGGGTCCCATAAATCACCCAACAGCGTAAGGAACGCAAAATCAAGGAACATAACACCGGTATGATGGAAACTAGGGCGGCAAGAGTGGAACAAAACACCAGGCATAAGGCCGAGCCTTCCACCCTTTACCAAGTATATAGGTGCATTCATTAAATAAGAGATATTGTGATATCCCAACATAATCATGTCCCTCATGGAGCAACCTTCAACTTTAGCTGCAACTAACAACGCTATAGGAGGGGCTGAGCAAAAGCGGTAACATAGCCAAGCAACGGTTTGCTAGGAAGGGTGAAAAGGTTAGAGTCTGACATGGCAATTTGGGAGGCTTGAAGAACAAGTGATAGGTAGCCCAACATAGCGATAGAACGAAGCAACTAGCATAGCAATGATAGTAGTGAGATCCAAGGTGACGGTCATCTTGCCCGAAATCCCGCTAGGAAGAAGAATGAGTCCATGAAGAAGACAAAGCCACATAGACGAACCAAGCGTAGATGAACGAATCCTCACGATCGCAACGAAACAGAAACTAACGAGAAGGAGCACAACCGGAAAGAAACAAACAACAAGGTAAACACACAACACAGAGTAATGGCATGATGGTCAACCAAGTATGATGCATGACAAAGGCTATATGATGCTACTCATGGCAAGAGATGAAGCATACAAGTATAACACATCAAAGCAAGTTTAAATCAGGCCGGAAACAACATATAATAAATTCGGTAAGTCCTCATATGCAAATTTCGAAATAGGTCCAGATCTGAATAAACCTTATGTTCAAGTTGTTAAATAGCAAGTTAAGATACACCAAGATGATCTACACGAAATTCTAGTCAAGTTACATATAAAGTTCTTTAGTTCGGAGCTACGGCCTAGAAGATATGAGCAAAACAAGTTAACCATGGCATTGATGCAAAATGCATACAAACATCAAGAAAACACACTCAAAACATGAATGCAACAAGGTAATATGAAGCTACATGTAAAACTAAGCAAGTTTCATATAGAGCATGCTCAAAACGGAGCAATGGTGCAACACATACACTCCAAACAAGATATAACCACAATCTGTCCAAAACAGCGAGTAGGCATCTAGCAAGCACCAAAACAATATTCTACAACACCTCAACATGAAAACAAAAGATAGGGACATTATGTACAGGTAAATCAAAACAAAACATGAACACTGAGCTATCTCGATAAATCAATATAACATGCTCAAAAGGACATGTCAAGATTGCAAATAATAACATTTTCACAGACTTTGCAGAAATCACTGTGCATGGCAGAAATAACATCAGGTTGCAATATTTAGAGCTACCAAACAACATGCTACAGGAACTTATCATGGCAAAAAAAGGCATGGCATGCAAATATAAAGACAAGAAACAAAACACCCTTACTGAACTTAATACAAAGATCAACATAAAACATGGTAGGATCCATGCAAACATGGCAACTGATATGACAGATTCAGACTTGGTGAAAATAACAGTACATGGCAGAAACAATGATAAGTAGGTATGTGGGTGAGCTTGTACCACTCGCCACAAAGCATTTCATGGCATGTGAACTAAACAAACAGTAATAATACACACTTATGGAGCTAAAAATGGAAATAGCATAGTCATAGGGTGCATGGATCACTAGCAAAACTCATGGCAAAGCTGAACTTAATGTTAACAGGCTGACAGCAACATTATTTAGCAACTTTGGAGCATGATAACAACAAGCTACAACAAGCTATAATTGCAACCAATGGCATGGATGGATAGAGCATGGCATGTATAACAAAACATCCTTAGTGAACATATCCAGATTATGCATATAATGGATGGTAGCATCAATCAAACATAGCAACCTGATATAGCAGTTTCAGCCTAGCAAAAAAGTAACAACAAGTACCCTACTTCATGATCTTCCCATGATGGGAATATATGCACGTAGTCCCTAACAACATTGAAAGCATTGTCTTTTAAACTGGGAATAACTCGAATGGGGTTCCAATCTGCAGGAATTGGTCGTCTCTACAGTTGGGACAGGTCTTCGGCCGGTGGACTTGTTGTACTTTTTGCTGGAGTGGGATTTTTCTGTGGTACGGCTGGTGCTATGGCACTTGAAGTCGGTATACCTTTTGCTGGAGTGCAGGTCCTGTGTGGTGGGGCTAGTGGTGTGGCCAGTGAAGTATGGATACAGTCTGCTAGAGTCGGTCCTACGTTTTGTGTCACTGGTTGTACAGCCAATATAAGCGGGGTGATGTTTGATTTCTCCGGCACAACCATGTTTTTAAAGGACTTTGCTAGTGCTCCTTTAGGTTCGGCAATCACCCTCTTCCTTTTTGATGTCTGATGCACAAGAATAGCATTTGAGTGAAAAAACATGGTATGATGACAGATGGAATATGTATTGATAATGGTTGGGCATGGCATGTCGACATATATGATGAGTAAACTAACCAGATGGCGGTGCAACAAAGTAGAAGAAATGCAAGACAACATATGCAAGATACGCGCAATCAATAAAACCTTGCCAAATTAGAACAGGCACCTTGATGGGTGAACAGGACAGGCCATCTTCCTTTGACTCCTCGAGGTTAGAATAGTCTTTAGGTTCTTATTTTGAACAAGAATCAACAGGTGGGGAGCGTATGAGTTTCATTACATCCAGAATGGCACTCAATGCCTTGGTGCCAATTTTGTAAGTCATTGCAGTGTTTAGCTTCAAGAGTGGACTGCTGCTAGTGCGACACAAAGCAGCTACACTGATCATAGTGTAGATATAACGGGAAAACCGTAAGCATCAGAGTAAAATCAGCAAAGTGAACTTGCTGGAATATATGTGCTAGTATTGCCGGTACGGCTAGAAAGGCTTCGGATACCAGCTCTCTTCAACTGAAGGTGCGGTACAGTTAATACCAGTGTAACTCTCAAAGGCGACACAACTCCCTGCATTTCCTTGCTATTCTTATAGGATTCAAGTGGGCAGGCCACTACAAATCCTATTCCTATTTTTACAAAATCCTACGAACCAAAGAGGCCCGAAGAGTTTGAAGTGTACATCACAACCGACCATATAGACCTCTACACTGCAAATGTCTCTGCTCATCTTTAGTACAAGGAACATACTGTACTACTATCATACTCCCTCCGTTCCAAAATATAAGTCTTGGTAGAGATTTCCACTATGGATCACATACAGATGTATCCAGATACATTTTCGAGTGTAGATTCACTAATTTTGCTCCATATGTAGTCCATGGTGGAATCTATACAAAGACTTGTATTTAGGAATGGAGAGAGTACTTATTAAAGAAGAACGAAAAAGGAACATGGTAAAGAAGAGGAAGCAGATTTTGGATAATAAAATGTTTGTTGCACAGTGCCCACACATGATGAACCAGAGCGCATTAAGAATGCAACTCCCTGTTGTCTCTCGACCATTTTAGGTGGTTGGATGAAGATCCTACGTCTCCTGACCCTTCTTCTTCCTCGTCTCTGATTTTTCCCATACAGAACACTGCATGGGCCGCTGGCCGGACCACCGGCCCCACCGCTTGTGTTCCTCCACAACCCTTACCCCCCACCCACGCCCCCATCCGCATCGAGTTTTCTTCGCTCAGCGAGGCCCCATCACCCCCCCCCCACAACCACCGTCCCCACCCGAGCCCCTTCGTTTGCGCCGGCGAACTCCGGTGAGCTCTGAAAAATAGACTGGCCCAATTTTGAAATTCAGTCTACTGTGATTTAACTAGTGTGGAATATAAAAGGGTAAAACCATAAGAATTGGGAGTATAGTGTTGAGCGTGCCATGGTGGATGTGAAGGTGCAAACCGGACAAAGGCAACTTCGCAATCAATGTTTGCTTTAAACTAGCAAGTAAGTGATGGACAAGAAATCAGAGTAAAGCAGTGGCCATCTATTTTCTTGCTGTGATAAATAAGTTCAGCAGATATGAAAGAGTACCGCCTTTGGTGCGGGGCCGTGTATGCATCTGCTGAGAATTTGACACTACGGTAGCGATGGCTATTGGCGGTGTGGAAGCAGATCTATGAGGGTAGACAGTGGCGGTGGGCCATGGTGGACGAGACAGTCGTAGGAGCGGCGCCGGCAAGGTGGATGACGGTGGGGATGAAGCGAGAGGACGGGATGCAAGGATCCCAGTCCGAAGCGGTGGATGAGAGAGGTCAATCTCTTGTAATGGACGGCGGCGTCGGGGTATCAACTCCGGCATGGTGGAGGAAGACGATGGTGGATTGGGTGGCGGGCGGAGGAGGCTAGGGTGGAGAGGGTGTTTTGGCGCCCACGGAGTACGAATGGGGAAAGGGGTGTAGAGAGGAAGGGGGGACCATGTCTTCAGGGCGCGCTTGTCTCAAATGCAAGGAAATTTACAAACTTAGCCCCCGTTTCAAATTTCCTACATCACAGCAATATTAGTCGGTTGGGGATAGGACGGTAATCTCGCATACACCGAATATTTGCCGACGAGAGTTTGTTTTTGGCGCCCATCGTGTATGAATCGGGGAGGGAGTCGATTTCGGCTGAGGACACACTGTGTTTGGGTGCCCACCATGTGTGAATCCGGGTGAGAGGAGGTTATGTCACGTTTGAGTGAAATTACAAACCTACCCCTATTGAAACCTATAGAATCGAGCAGATAAGCTTTGCATGGCAGGGATAGGCAGTAGTAATTTGCATCTCACAGATTTTGGTTTCGGGCAGTTATTGTGACTTTCCCCGCTTCATTCAAGTTTTGCAGAGTGCCTGTTTACCATACCAACTCAATTCGAATCCCGTTTGTAATCTATTTTTTTCGCGCGGGATCCATTTCCGATTGGAATAAAATTATATATACATCATTTTTTTATATATACTTTCAAAAGAACAACAAAGAATTCTGCTCCTTTATATGTATATATCTCTACCTACTAATAAAGCGGCGATTGCTTCTGGTCGTACGTCATCGGCACTTTTACAAAAAAGTCCCTCGGTTTCTAAGAATTTAAGCCGCAGTCCTATTTTAAGTGTTTTCTGGAGATAACGTTTCATTTTTGCAAACAAAACCCTGCATTAGTTACAATTCCATCCGTGCTCCTTAATCCTTATCCATTGCCATCCTCCACCTCCCGGCACGTGCTGCCGCTTGCCGCCGGCGTCCACGCGGCAGAACCCAAGAAAGTGGTGATGCGTCGCGGCGGGCGTCCGCACCGCCCGAGCCCAGGAACGGGGTGAGGCGTCGCGGCAGGCGTTGGAGAGCACAGAGGACAGGAAGTCGCTAAACATGCCCTTGGCCGGCACAGGGACGAGCTCGCGGGCGCGCTTGAGGCAGGCGAGCCTAGCCCGCAAGTCCTCCTGCTACTTGGCGATGCCCTTGGCCTTCCTGCGGGCCTTGTCGTCCTCGGCGCTGGCCTTTGCGGGCCGAGGCGCCGCGGTGCAGGCGGCCGCCGTGCTCTCTTGGGGAAAGGCGCGCGCCACGCGAGGGCGGTGCGACGAAGGAAACAAAAAGAGAGACAATAGAAATCAGGGATCTTAAAACCTTGCCGGTCCACGCTCACCAAAGACCTGCAGAACCTTCACTCGAGCAGGGCAGAGAGATGGCGAACGACGGCTTCGCGGCTGAGCTGGGCTGAGGCAGCTGCGTGGCCCACGCGGTGGACGAACTGGCGCTCCTCTCCGTCATCCTCCCGACGGCAGGTGAGGCAGGAAGGCGGCGGATTCGGATATCACGGCGCAACCTCCCTACTACTCCAGCTCGCGCGTGGCGGTGTGCATCACGGCCTGAGATGGAGACCCGGATGCTGGCCGGGAGGGAAGGCGCAACAGTCGGAGAGCGTGGCCGACGAGCTGCAGCTGGAGGCACTCGGCTTGGAGGCGCGGTCGAGCTGGGGAGGGGAGAGAGCCCAGCGAGCGGGGAGGCGGAGCACGCTTGCGGGTGTAGAGACTAGAGAGAGGGGGCGCCGGGGAAGGGAGAGCTGGCCGACGGCGACGGGGTTCTTGCAAGCGAGAGGAGAGAGGAGAAGGGAATCGATGGAGGCAAACGGGGTCTCGGCCACAGGTTGGAGAGGAGCGGCGTGGGGCTTATCCCCTCGCATGCGTGTGTGGCCTGGGGCTTATCCCCTCGCGTGCGTGTGTGTGGCTGTGGTTGAGCCAGGTTGGGCCTTGGCTAGGCTGGGGTTTTATTTTATTTTGATCTGGATGCAGCTGAGACCAGCGGTGGGCAAAGTGAGGTGTCCATCAGCCAACAAAAATTCTGACTGATCAGCCACCAGCACTACTTTATGTCTCCGCCTCACATTTTTTTCATTGCACCACCATGTGAAATCTCTCTGAATCTTGTCATTCTGTGTATGTGTGTGGATTTTTTTTGAGTGAACTAACCAGCTAACCACACTGCTTGGTAATATAAAAGAAAAAAGGTTGAGCTAGCACATGCATTCACATCATCATTGCTCAATCCATACAAACTTCTTTTATATCAATCCATACAAACTTAATCTGCTATTGGGCAATAGAATTAAAAACAAACTCTAAAACAATAGATTAAATAAAAACAAAATTGTAATGAAGTCTAAAACAGCCCAAGCCCCTTCTACAGCCTATTATAACATGACGCCAACCAAACCCCACCACCGCAATGGCAAGCACAAGGCGACAGAAGTCGTCGTTCACGTCATTCAAGCGACACACCAAAGAGCGCAATGCCGCCTTCCACATGCCATTGCACCTATTGTAATTGGATGATGCGCCAGTCGTCATACAAGCTCTCAAGCCCGTCGACGGATGCTCCTCCCGTGGCGACTGGTCACGACAGATCGGGTAAGGTC
Organism: Triticum aestivum; assembly: GCF_018294505.1. Taxonomy (NCBI): domain Eukaryota; kingdom Viridiplantae; phylum Streptophyta; class Magnoliopsida; order Poales; family Poaceae; genus Triticum; species Triticum aestivum. The sequence goes on from NC_057798.1 coordinate 312,296,091, forward strand.
GAGGGAGACGCGGTTGCTCGACGGGACGTAGACGCCGACCGAGGAAATGCCTTCGATGGATGAGATGTTTGAGGCCATTTGATCCGGGACGTCAACATCCATGTGGTCCCTACCTTTGATGGTGAGCCATCTAGCTTGATTCACATAAATTTATCACATGCACCATCAGCTTAGGTGGGAACAAGGGTAAGCAACAAGGACAGTCTTGAGCAATGCTTATTGGGGCTCATGATAATTTTTCTTCTCCCGTTGCAACGCACGGGCATGTTTGCTAGTGATTTACAAATACAATGATCTCAAAATCATAAGGTTGAATTCAAAAAAATTAAACCAAATTATGTTCTACTAAAATGTATGGATCAGTAATATCTACATATTAAATAACATAGATGTGTGTGAATTAATATGAGTATGCATGTTTGATAGATCAATTTTGGTTTGAGTATGGATTACATGTATCATCATCTCAAATTCAAATATTTGAATCCCTTTTATGTTCACTCCTTTCACACCCATCTCTCTCGCATGCATGCTCCTTCATGTAGCTATTACTCTCTTTTGTCCAGCTCACCCGCACGCTCACTTCATGTTTCTCCTATCCTCGCAAACATGTTCTCTCGACATCTCCCTTGAGAAGTCTCACACTCTCCCTATCATTATACATTACACGGTTTTCATTATCTCTCACGTCTCTACTGTTCTCTGGTATCACTAGGTACCTAAGCTTTCTTTTTCACTGCCACACACACAGACTCCAGCCGTCTTTCACTTTATCTTTCTCTCTATGGGATTCTCTCACACACCCTATATGTCTCTAGATTTGACTCATACCACTAAAATTACTCTCTCTCTCTCTCTCTTTATCCTATAGACACAACATTTGTTGCGGTCTCCTTTTCGTCTCCATCTCAGACTGACAATATTCATTTGTTTACCAATCAGACAAACTCCCCCCCCCTCTCTCTCTCACACACACACACAACTCCTATTTCCACTCCCCTTCCCGACTACTGTCTCTCTCTCACACACACAACTCTTGCTTTCACACCCCAACTTGTATTTCTCTCACAAACATTTATTGACTAGCCTCTAGGTAGGTTTATACACCCGCACACTCATGCTTACACTGTCGCATACATGTCTCTCTCCCGCTCCTTGCATCTATGTAGATTTTTCTTCCCTTCTTGAGACACGCCCTCTCGATCGTGCACACAAACACACTATCACCTCATATTAAGCTAATACCTCTCACACACACACACACATTTTTTGTCTTTGTCACACATGCACTCCGTCCTCCTCCTCTCTCCCTCTCTCTCACACACACATGGGCTTTTTGCAACAACTAGCAAGATGCCTATGCTTTGCACGGAACATCAAGATGCATTTGTATGAGTAGTTTATCTTGTGGGAGAAAAGGATGAACAAGGGAAGGCCTTATTTGCAAAAGTGGAAAGTAATTGTTGTTATTGCATCAAGGCATCAACAATATGTTTGGTAAAAGCTTTATTTTGACTATAAGCATGAGGAGAATTCAAGAAGGATTGCAACAAGGAAATACAATCTATTAAAGAACAAGTATCATAATTAAATTCCTTGAAATACATAATAGTGGGTTCAACGCTATTCAAAGTTTTGACCTCTCCAACCCCAATTTTACCAAATTTAGCATCAAGATCTAAAAACTCCAAACCATTGGGATGCCTTTTAACTAAAGTTGACTCATCTCCAGTCCCATCATTATCAAGATTCATATTGCAAAACAAATATTTAATAGGGGAAACATCAATAACTTTTAGATCTTCATCATTATTTTCATGGAAACTAGAAGAATACGCTTTTACAAAGCAATCTTTCTTAGCACGCATCATACCGGTTCTTTCTTTGCACTCATCAATGGAAATTCTCATGGCTTTGAGAGACTCATTGATATCATGCTTAGGTGGAATAGATCTAAGTTTCAAAGAATCAACATCAAGCGAAAGTCTATCAACGTTCCTAGCCAAATCATCAACCTTAAGCAATTTTTCTTCAAGCAAAGCATTAAAATTATTTTGAGAGATCATAAATTCTTTAACACTATCTCAAAATATGAGGGCATCTAATTAAAATTTTCATAAGAGTTGTTGTAGGAATTACCATAATTGTTCGAGGGATTACTAGGAAACGGCCTAGAATTAAAGTTTCCTCTATAAGCATTGTTACCAAAAAAATTCCTACCAACAAAATTCACATCCCTAGATTTATTATTATTCTCAATCAAAGTAGAAAAAGGCGTATCATTGGGATCAATAGGAGCACTCTTAGTAGCAAATGATTTCATAAGTTCATCCATCTTTCCACTCAAAACATTAATTTCTTCTATAGGATGCACTTTTTTACTAGTAGATCTTTCGGTGTGCCATTGAGAATAATTAGCCATAATGTTATCAAGGAGTTTAGTAGCTTCTGCTAACGTGATTTCCATAAAAGTGCCTCCCATGGCCGAATCTAAAAGATTTCTAGAAACAAAATTCAATCCGGCAAAAAAAATTGTATGATCATCCATAAGTTCAAACCATGTGTAGGCCAATTGCGAATCATTAATTTCATTTTTTTCCCAAGATTGGGCAACATGTTCATGATCAAGTTGTTTAAAATTCATAATATCGTTTCTAAGAGCGATGATCTTAGCAGGAGGAAAATACTTAGAGATAAAATCATCTTTGCACTTATTCCAAGAATCAATACTATTTTTAGGCAAAGACAAAAACCAAGTTTTAGCATGATCTCTAAGTGAAAACAGAAATAACTTCAATTTGACAATATCATTATCCGTATCTTTCTTCTTTTGCATATCACACAAATCAACAAAATTGTTAAGATGAGTAGCGACATCTTCACTAGGAAGGCCGGAGAATTGATCTTTCATAACAAGATTCAACAAAGAAGCATTGATTTCACAAGATTTAACATCATTAAGAGGAGCAATCAGAGTGCTAAGGAAATCATTATTCTTGGTATTGTAGAAGTCACACAATTTGGTATTATCTTGCGCCATCATGACAAGCAATCCAACACACAAGCAAACAAAAAGGCAAGCGAAAGAGAGAGGAAAACGGGAAAGAGAGGGCGAATAAAACGGCAAGGGTGAAGTGGGGGAGAGGAAAATGAGAGGCAAATGGCAAATAATGTAATGCGAGGGAGATGAGTTTGTGATGGATACTTGGTATGTCTTGACTTGAGCGAAGACCTCCCCGGCAATGGCGCCAGAAATCCTTCTTGCTACCTCTTGAGCACTGCGTTGGTTTTCCCTTGTAGAAGAAAGGGTGATGCAGCAAAGTAGCTTAAGTATTTCCCTCAGTTTTTGAGAACCAACATATCAATCTAGTAGGAGGCTCCTCAAAAGTCCCACGCACCTACACAAACAAACAAGAACCTCGCAACCAACACGATAAAGGGGTTGTCAATCCCTTCACGGAAACTTGCGAAAGTGAGATCTGATAGAGATAATAAGATAAGATAAATATTTTTGGTATTTTTATGATATAGATTGGAAAGTAAAAGATGCTAATCAAAGATAGATGAAAAACTTATATGATAAAAGATAGACCCGGAGGCCATAGGTTTCACTAGTGGCTTCTCTCAAGATAGCATAAGTATTACGGTGGGTGAACAAATTACTGTCGAGCAATTGATAGAACAGTGCATAGTTATGAGATTATCTAGGCATGATCATGTATATAGGCATCACATCCGTGACAAGTAGATCGAAACGATTCTGCATCTACTACTATTACTCCACACATCGACCGACTCCTGCCTGCATCTAGAGTATTAAGTTCATGAAGAACAGAGTAACGCATTAAGAAAGATGACATGATGTAGAGGGGTAAACTCATGCAATATGATGTAAACCCCATCTTTTTATCCTTGATGGCAACAATACAAAATGTGCCTTGCTGCCCCTGTGGTCCTTGGGAAAGGACACCGCAAGATTGAACCCAAAGCTAAGCACTTCTCCCGTTGCAAGAAAGATCAATCTAGTAGGCTAAACCAAACTGATAATTCGAAGAGACTTGCAAAGATAACCAATCACTCATAAAATAATTCAGAGGAGATTCAAATATTTCTCATAGATAAACTTGATCATAAACCTACAATTCATCGGATCTCGACAAACACACCGCAGAAAGAGTTACATCGAATAGATCTCCAAGAAGATCGAGGAGAACTTGGTATTGATATTCAAAGAGAGAGAAGAAGCCATCTAGCTAATAACTATGGACCTGAAGGTTTATGGTAAACTACTCACAACTCATCGGAGAGGCCTTGGAGATGATGTAGAGGCCCTCCATGGTCGATTCCCCTCCGACGGAGCACCGGTGAAGGCTCCAAGATGGGATCTCGTCGATACAGAAGGTTGCGGCGGTGGAATTAGGTTTTCGTAGTGCCCCTGGATGTTCTCGGGGTACGTGGATATATAGAGGAGGAAGAAGTAGGTCGGTGGAGGCACGAGGGGCCCACGAGGGTGGGAGGCGTGCCCACCCCCCTGGGGTGCACCGGGCACCATCGTGGTCGCCTCGTTCACTTCTTGACGTCCACTCCAAGTCTCCTAGGTTGCGTTTGTTCCAAAAAGATCGCTTCCAAAGGTTTCATTCCGTTTGGACTCCATTTGATATTCCTTTTCTTCGAAACACTAAAATAAGCAAAACATCAGCAATTTGGGCTGGGCCTCCGTTTAGTAGGTTAGTCCCAAAAATGATATAAAAGTGTAAAGGAAAGCCCATAAACATCCAAAAATGGGTAATATAACAGCATGGAACATTCAAAAAATATAGAAACGTCGGAGACGTATCACTGCCCGCATAGCTAGCTGGGCTGGCAGCTGCATGGGAACGGCGGTGGGGTCTTGGCGGATGTGGGCCTGGCCGCGGCCCCGCTGATGTCCTTGGCAATGGTCTTGCCGGGGCCCCGGCAAGGGTCTTGCCGTGACAACACGGTCGTCCCCGGCAAGGATCTTGCTGGAGGTCTCGTGGATTTCCTCGGCGAGGACCTTGCCGAGGATCGTCGTCTTCTGGTCCTCATCTGATCTTGCATGCTTATGATCTTTACGAAGATCTACATGCCACCATGGAGGTGCCTCCAGAGCCTAGGTTCCAATGTGGTTGATGGCGTTGGAACCCTTGGGCTCATGGGTGGCGGGCTCTGCTGGTGTTGGGAAAGTTGCCCCGGCAAGGCTCTTGCCTGGGCTGTGGGGGCCGCACCCGGCAAGGGTCTTGCCGGGGGAGTCCACCTCATCCTCTTGCTCTTTGCATTTCTAGTCTTTGCGTTACCTTGATTGTCTTGTGGCCTTGGCTTCCCTCCTCTGCCCTGCTAAGTGTGGCCGCCGGCGCGACTCTGACTACCCGTGCACCGGTAAAGGGGTACAAAAGAGGCGCCCTATTTTTGTACACCGACAGGAGCCCCAGGGCCTGTGCCACACATAAGCGCGATGCATTGTTGGGCTATGCCCAGGACGGTGTGCGGGCAGGCGGGGCGGTTCTTTACCGCGGAAACTTTTTCGTCCGTTGTGCTTCTCCACGACCCGCGTTGGATGCGCGACGTGGTGGGTCGTGCGTGATGTGGGGGGCATGAATGGGGCGCCTGCTACACGCAGGCGTCATGTCGCAGTAAATGGTAAAGAGGCGGCCCGCACCTTCCCCATAAAAAGGAATAACCGCAGGCACGCTACTCATTTACCCTCTGTGCCTTCTCCAATCTCGGAGTAGTCGTCCCTATCTTCTTCCTTCCCAAGCTATCGCTTTTGCTCGTCGACGTTGTGCCCTCATTGCTCTTAATCCTTCACCTCCTTCTAGCCGCCATGGCGCCCAAAACTAGCAAGGGCAAGGGGCTGGCCAAGGATGCCGGGGAGAGGGAGGCGCCGGAGGGCGAGGCGACGGTGCAGCGGGCGCAGTTCGCCTACTTCTCCCCGTCGACAGTCGATGGGATCCACCTCAAGAACTTCTTCTTGCCCCTGTGGCGGAACAATACGACGGGGCACCCTGCCACGTGCGCCACCCCGCCGATTGTGGCAAGGCCGTTCCTAATCGGTACCCCTTTTTCGTCGATTTCTTCTCCTGCGGGCTCTGCCCCCCTTTCTCTGACTTCTTCAACGAAGTCATGCGCACCTTTGGCTTCCATCTTTTGGATCTTACACCGAACACCGTGGCGTGCGTGGCTTTATTTTCCCATCTCTGTGAGGGCTTTGCCGGGGTGCTCCCCAGCACGGCGCTCTTCCGCCACTACTTCTACCCTCGCCTTCAACCAGGGGGTGCCATCTCCGGGAGCATCTCCTAGATCTCGAGGGTCCAACAGAAAGGCACGTATCCAGAGGATGCCCGGAATGATAGGTGGGAGGAGTGGCGGGGCCGGTGGTGCTGGATCGAGGAGAAGAACCCACCCGAGTTCTGTCGGGTTCGTCAGAGCCCGCCGACCCGCCGCGGGGACTAGAGCGACCTCGACGCCGATGACGGGAAGCTTTCGATCGCCACCACTAGGATCCATCGCCTCACCACGGCCAGGATCACCCTTGAGATGATCGAGGCAGACTTCATCCGCCGCCAAATCGCCCCACTTCATAACAAGGGGAGGCCGGCCTGGGACTTCAGGAATGCGGCGGACATCATCAGGCTCCGCCCTGGCCTGAAGTATAACTTCATGGTAATGGGGCACGCCTATTTGTGCCAAAGGCTCTTCCAGCTCGATGTGTACAGCGACGGCAGGGTGGAGAGGACCGGCAGGGCCGCGAAGGCCGGCAAGGCCGTCAAGGGTCCCCTGTTTGGGTTGTCGGCGGGAGTGATCCTCCTGAGCAACAACTCTTGCCAGTCTGCCATCCTCGACATGATGCCGGTCTTCAGCGTGCATGGCCTCGACCCGTCCTGGGCCGAGCCTCCGAAACGCGAAGTGTAGGAGTTCTTCGACAACTTGTCGGAGGGCTAGACCACGATGAGCCGCTGCTCATCCAGGGCACCACCTAGGCAGAGCTGGATTACATCGCCGCCAGGGTGATGGAGGTGGAGCTTGCCAGGGAGGCCGGCAGCGCTGGCGGCATGGAGGACGATGCAGAATCGGAGAGGAGAGGGAGCTCGCCCAGTGGGGGAGGTATGCCGGGGAGGCCAGCGGTGTCAACACCGAGGCCCCCTTGTTGAGGAGGTGGTCGAGGAGTCGACCGAGGAAGAGGTCGAGACCGACAACCCTTCAGCCACGGGAAAAAGGCGTGTCTTGCAGCGGGCCCGCTCTGGCGAGCTGGTCCGTCCCGGCAGGACCGAACTGTGGCAAGGGGCCCAGGGGGAGTCCGTGCGCCAGACGAGGGCCGCAATAGCGAGGTAGGAGCTGAAGACCGCGGTGGCGAAGAAGAAAGCGACCGCCTCTTCTTCATCCAAGCATTGCCGGACTCCATCCCCTTCCCCTCCTCCCGTAGATGTCAACATGGAGGTTGTCTTCGATTTTGGGTCTCTCAGCCCAAGGAGCAAAAGGAAGGCAGCAGGAGAGGAGGTGGGGGACGAGTAAGTGTCTGCCCTTCGTCACCTCCGTTCTTTCAGACCGCGCCGCAGGGACAGGGAGACGCTGGCCCAGAGGGTGGCGAAGAGGGCCAGGGCGTCGGCGGGCGACCAGCCATCGGCGGGCACTTCGTGCATCCCGGTGGTGGAGATCAGCCCGGACAATAGCCCCCGACGCAGCACCTGGCTCAGCCCCCAGCATGCGTTCACCACTCACTCCTCATCAATGTGTGTTGGGGTACGATCTCTTGGCACTGACCTTGCCATGGCTGCAGGAGGAGGACGGCAGCAGGAGGAGCCATCGAGGGCGACCCCCAACACGCCGCCCCCGTCAACCACGTTGCCAGGAGGGGCCTCCCCGGCAAGGGCGCCAGGCACCGAGCCCATGGACATGGAGGAGGAGGAGGTGAACTTGGGAGCTGGTGGCCCCGTCCCGGCCACGGATGTTGGCGGGGAGGGAGCCACTTCTTTCCAGCCCGGCACGGGTAAGTCATTTACTTTCTGTCCGTACTTTTTCTTCTTTCTTTTTGAAACTTGGTCTTGGCCTCACCTTACTCCCCTTCTCGGTGTCCAGATCCTCCCTCGGCGGACCGGGAGGACATCGACGCCATCATCAAGGAGGTCATCAGGGACGCTAAGGCCGAGGCCGACAAGATTGCCGCCGAGGAGGCCGCCGATACTGCTGCTGGGGATGCGGCCAAGGGGCCTGCCAGAGGGATAGGCAAGGGAGCTGCCGAGGAGGCCGGCAAGGATGCTGCCGAGGAGGGGGTGCACTACAAAAAAATACACTTCCATGATGATATGTGTTTGTCACAGTAGGTCGCATTTTTTGTCATGCACGTACATCATGACAAATTTATGACAAAATCAAGATAGTCATACATGTGCTGTCGTAGAAGTGTTCCATAACATTACCAAAATTATCATCACGGAAGTGTCCACTTCCATGATGATAAATCACGCATCAGAGAAGTGCTTTCTTCAAGGGTGACCGACACATGGCATCCACCATAACGTAATGCTGTTAAGCTATTGGGGCGGGTTTTGGATCCGATAACCCGTTAACATCCCCGACCAATGGGGATTTTCCACGTGTAAAATCATCATTGGCTGGAGGAAACACAGGTCGGCTCACCATTGGGACAGATGTCATCCGCTCATTGGACCGAAGGCACCTATGATACGGCGACACGTGGCATGGCCCAACAGAGGCCCATTCCTATGAAAAGGCCGGCCCGTTTGACTTGGTCAAAAGGTGGTGGGCCGGCTTGCTGAAAGCATCTTAATGGTCTGTTGGCATATAGCCCATTTACAGCCCGCTAACCCAGGGCCCATTACACCCTATCCTAATTAGGCCCAGTAGCGTCATCTGGGCCGTCCAATATGATTCCAACCCATTTTAACTTCCGGCCCATGTGTGGCCCATGACTTCTTTCGGCCCATATGAGGCCCTTTGTAACTCTTAGCCCATTAACGGCCCGTGGTGAAACTGGCCCGTAATGAACAGTGTATCACTTTGTACCCATTAACGGCCCGTATTCTATTGGGCCTTTTCCAGCCCAAGTTATCTTTCGGCCTTCTTAGGGCCCATTGATTCTTGGGCTCATTTGCAGCATTCGGTTACATACGGCCCGTTACTGTCATTTTCTGCTTGTGGGCCAAATTCAGCCCATCGTTACAGTCGGCCCGTTTGCCGACCGTTAATATGTTGGGCCGTTTTCATGTCAAAAAAACCCGTTGGGCTATTTTCATAGAGTTATCAAGTACAGTCTATTAACGGCCCGTTATGGTCCATGAATTGTACGGCCCATGATTGGCGAAATGATGATACGCCCCGTAGAAGGCCCATGGATCTACGGCCTGTATGAGGCCCATGCATCTACGGCTCATAGAAGTCCCATGGGTCGTACGGCCGGTAGAAGTCCCATGGCCCCTACGGCCCGTAGAAGGCCCATGGACCCTAAGGCCCGTATAGAAGGCCAATGGATCCTACAGCCCGTATAGAAGGCCAATGGATCCTATGGCCGGAAGAAGGCCCATGGATCATACGGCCTGCAGGAGGCCCATGGTTACAATAGTCCATGTGTTGCCATTATTATTTTGGCCTAGTTACCAAAAATAGGCTATTGTGGCCACTAGAAAAACACAGAAAAAGAACTACAGTGACTACAAGCAAACAACTATACAAGACAATAAGGAAATAAATAAGCAAGCAATTAACGCTAGCCTATTACCGCTATTACACATATTACATCCACTGGGCATCAAAGTTCGCCACCACTTCAAATATAGGGAACAAAGCAGCATATTACATACACTAGCCGTCAAAATTGGCCACCAGTGCAAATAAATGCAGCAGCAAAACAAGAGCATAACTGAAACAACTTCAGAAGAGCTCAAGAAATGTTATCCTGGGTATCCACCATGCTGGCAATAAGCTTAGCAAGCTGATTAGCTTTGTCCTGTTTGGCGCTAAAATCCTCCAGCGCTTGCTGTTGCACCAGAAAGTATGCATCTGAATGCTCCAGGGACTTCCGCAGTCCTTCCGCTTCTTGTCGCAGCACGACTGATCGATGTCTTTCAGCTTGTAGTTGAGACTCAAGAAACCGAACTGATTCAGACAGTGAGTTTGAATAGCTTGTGCAAGCGGTAGTGGCCAGTAACTCAAACACTAAACCAAGACAGGACTTTGGGGTTGTCTTGGTGTCTTCAAGATAGTCTTCCTTAGCTGTTTTATCAGCTTTCTTGGAGACCAACAAGGATGTGTCACTATCCTGAACCTTATCTGCATTATTTCCTTTACCATTGCTTAATAAGGCACTCTTCCCTAATATTCTGTCAGCATTCTAAAAGAAGAAACAAGCAGACACATAACAAGTTTAGCATGTACTAGTATATGAAACTCATTTCGGTGAACCAGTTCATTTGTAAGGTGGACAGGATTAAACTACCAAGTCTTCTGTTGCCAAGTACTAGTAAATAATAAAAGCATCAAACAAACATATATCTATGTCCTATAGTCACTGAATTGTCTTGCCAAATCAAAATAGAGACACGGTTCATATCATATCAGTTCAAGACAAAGCAGCAGTGAAAGAATACAAAGCGTGGGAAACTACATGGCACAAGAAGATTTCAGATGGGTACCACGGGACTATATGTACAACAACACTATTGGCTCTGTTGTGATGCTAGTAATGTGCATGATATGAAAGTCAACTGTATACACAATTGAAATTGAAATCAAAAGAGCTATTGATAAGAGCAAACCTGTTAAAGAAACATGCGTGAACATACCTGCTGTGCCATTGGATTTTCGATTCGATCCTTCAATTTAAAAATAAGTTTGTATCAGTAAATACAGTGATACAAGAGCAAAGCAATCATAGTTAAAAAACGCGCCTAAGATAGCGCTTAAGCGCGCCTAGGCTCTAGGCGTTGGCAAAACGCATTGCGCATAACTACGCTTAATCTGTGCATAACTGCACATAAGCATGCGCTTTGGTCTGTAAAGCGCAAGGCGGTGGCAAAATGCACAATTAACGCCTAGCGCTTTTTTGAACTATGATAGCAATTAACGCCAAGTCTACATGAACAGAGTATAGTAAGACGCAAGAATGTTATACTTAAAAATAGAAAATGAGCTCATAGACCTTACCACATTCTTGGTTCGGGACCAGTACAGAACAAGGCGTTCCCAGTCATCGTCCAGTAAATGTGTCTCAAGAGAACGTAAGGGAATTTGATGAGTTTCTTTGCTGGTGAAGTACCTTTTCTTCAGGTAATTCTGATACTGGCACCAAGCATTCTTGAAGATAGCAGAGGTATTAGCACAGGTTACCTCATCCTGAGTTTCCAAATTGGTCCTTCTCTATGGAGAAAAATGGGAAAATTTGCTGTATTATAATCATCATGGAGCTAGGATGTATGGGACGAAGCAAAGTAAATGCCATGAATAACATTACTTACACATAACTCCTGGACAAACACCTGCAACTGGCATTTTCCTTCATCTTCAGTATAATATTTCCAAGATGGGAAGATACGCACATACGATTTAACAACATCAAATGCGATAGATGCTAAACTACGACTAGCTGGTTGTGCTTCCTCCACAGGAATAGGCGTACTAACTGGTGGATTTGGGGTTCGCCGTGATAGTACTGGCCCTATGGGCACTGGAGCTGCCTTAGTAACTGCTCTTGTTTGGGAGCTCTGTGGTGGAGATTGTGTTGTGTCAACAGGAACTAGGTTACTATCAGCTGGGGTTGGGGTTAGATTGGGTGAAGCTGGTTCTCTGTCCTCGCAGTAGGGGTACAATCTGCGAGAGTTTGGATTATGTGTGGTAGGGCTGGTTCTTGTGCATGTACAACCGGGGTGCTATCTCCACCAAGAGGTAGCACTATTTTATTTGAAGACCGTGTTTTTATTCCGCTAGATACTGGCATCACCCGCTCCAATTCAAATGGCTGATAAACAGGAAACATAGTTGAATGTACAGACATTGTATGAGAGACAGGTGCAATAGATAGTGTGGAAAAAAGAGGGCGTGAAATAGTTGACATGTATATTGTTTAACTAAAACGGATAGCATGACATAATTTCACATATATGATGTCTATCTAAACTGGATAGCATAGCATAACATAATTCAAAGATATGATGAATAACTAAACAAGATCGCATGACATAATTCACCTACATGTTATCTAAGTAAGCAGGATCACATCATTTAATTCACATATGTGATTTATATGCCAAACAGAGGGCATTCGATATGATGTCTGAACTAAGAACATGGTGTTGAATATTGTGTATATGATGTCCAAACTATGCAATGCAAGACACCATATGCATGATATGAGCAGTATAACCATGCCAAGTTAGAGCATACACCTTAGTGGGGGAATAGGACTGGTCATCTGTCTCTGAATCCATCTCTGAGGAGCTATCGGGACCCAACAAGAGATCTGCTTCGACAGGTAGCACTATCTGCTCTGAAGGCCTTGTTTTCACTCCAGATATTTCCATCTCCCACCCAAATGGCTGATTCACAGGAAGAGTAGTTTAATGTACAAACATTGTCGACAAATGGAAATGTAATGAAGAAAAGGATGGGCAAGATATCATTCAAATATATGATGCCTGGTTAAATAGGATGGCATTGCACATTTCACATATATTATTGCTGGCTAAAAGACATGAGACTGCATAATTCCCATATATGATATAGAAACTAAACATGTGGCATTACAGAACATGTCTAAACTAATCAGATGACATATATGATGTCAAAAGTAGGCACTGCAAGGCAACATATGCATGATATGACTAACATCATCATGCCAAGGTAGAGCAATCACCTTGGGGGGTAAATAGGAGTGGTCAGCAGCGTCTGAATCCGCCTCACAACAGATATCTTCCTCTGGATTACAATCTGGAGAGGGGTGGGGAGGGTTTGCCATTGAACCCACCATGGAGCGATGTCTGCATGACATTGTATTGCCGTGCAAAACTCTTCTCTTTTTCTCTACATGTCCAGCATGACTGTGTACAATATCTGACATGCATACGAAAAAATATGGTGAGATTATGTAAGGAGAGCATGCAGAAATTTAGAGTGATGGTAAGAACCAGTGGATGGATCCAAAAATAATGATAGCAGGCTGATGATTGCTTTAAATTAATAAAAAGACAGATGATGATTGCTTTACTATTTGTTTCCCACCCAAGATGAACAAAATAGGCATACCCTAGGTGAACCAGATATTATACAGACATACTATTCATTGCTGCCTCAATATGTGCCCCACAACTAATTTAGAACTCAAGTTTGAACATTAGTTTGGACCTGACTTGGGAGTCCAAGAGCTGAACAGGACGATAAAGTAGCAGGTAAGTTTAAGCAATGCATAACATAAGCAGAAACAAAAGAGCGCGACCTCTCTTGTGGACCCGTGTACTCCTCAGGTTCATCTGCTGAGTCGATGATGGTGATGCCGTTGGGGTGGGTGCCGGCGGCAGGGAAGGAGATCTGAGGTGGCGAAAGACGGTCAAGAGTCGTGATGTCTGGTTTGGTGGATGCTTCTGTCGATGGAGCAGCTCAGTTGACTGACTTCCATCGGAAGAGTACTGTGCATGGAGAGGCTGACAGCTGGGTCCATGGCGGCCGCAAGGAAGTGCCTCCTTATTACGCGCAAAATAATTATTCCTCCACCTAACAGCAGGGACCCACCGGACGAGCCACCAGTATTTTGCGAAAAAAATGTTTCCTCCCTGACTGCTGGGACCCACCAGCTACATCTTCGCAGGCAAGGAAGTGCGTCCGGGCAAAAAAAACCAAAATGATTCACCCCCCTGACTGTTGGGACCTACCAGCTACATCTTCGCAGGCAAGGAAGTGCCTGACAGTCGGGACCCACCTGGTCGAAGCATACGTAGCATTGTCATTCTGGTCGCGAAAGTCTACGTAGATACCGGTCGATGTAGAGGCACACACGTGTCGTAGTAGAGGCGCGCACGTGTCGTAGTAGAGGCGCGCACATAGCATGTACACGTACGTACATCGACGAGGGTGCAAGAAAGAAAATACGGCCACGTACGTACATACGGGCAGGGTCTCGGATGCCTACTCGCGCATACATACATGGCTGGGTGGGAATGGAGAAACAGCGTCGTCGTCGTGTTCATGGGGAGCCAACCGGCTGGGTCGGAACGGAATGCATGGTCGTGTTCATCGGGAGAGCTTGGACGGAACATGCGATGGAAACAAGGCCTGGCGTACCACACAACGGAGGAAACGGACCTCCTACGTTCGGAATGGGGTCCTGTTGATCGGGAGGGGTGTGGCGTATCGCAAAACAGATGAAACGGACCTCCTACGGTCGAAATGGGGGTCCTGTTGATCGGGAGGGGTGTGGCGTACCACAAAACGGACAAAACGGACCTGCTACGGTCGAAACGGGGGTCCTGTTGATCGGGAGGGGTGTGGCGTATCACAAAACGGACGAAACGGACTTCCTACGGTCGAAACGGGGGTCTTGTTCATCGGGAGGTGTGTGGCGTACCGCAAAACGGGACTCCACGGGATACTGTTCATCTCCACCGTCGACCTCCTCCAGCCTCCACGGGCTACCATCGACCTCCTCCAGCCTCCACGGGCTCCTGTTCATCCAGCCTCCACCGCGTGCTACTCCATCGGCTACTGTTCAACCACCCCTCCACGGGCACCCCTCCACCGTCTACTGTTCATCCAGCCCTCCACACCACGGGGTCCTGTTCAACCACCCCTCCACGGCCACCCCTCCACCATCTACTATTCATCCAACCCTCCACACCATGGGGTCCTGTTCATCCAGAGGAGACTCCACCGCTCACTGTTCATCCAAACACCCCTCAACACTCACGGTTCATCCTTGAGGCAGCATCGATCTGCTTCAGTTAGCAGCAGTAGAGAAGGAATCTCTCCATCGGGTTCAGTTAACAGCCATCGATCGATCGCTCGGGTTCAGTAACGCATAGCCTGCAGTGCAATCGCTCGGGTTCAGTTAGAGCCCAACGCCTCACTCGGGTTCAGTTAGAGCCGACGCCTCACACACACGCGCGTATGTGTACGAGAGAAACGCGCATCGCTCCGCCCCCGACCTCCCACCGTAACCAGCAACTCCCTGAAATTTTCCTCCCCCTTGCTTCTACCATGGTTTTTTCCGTCATGGATGGCCCAAAGAATGTCATGCAGCTGCGTCTCCGGCCCACCCAGGACGAAAAGCCCATTTTCTGTCATGATTTTTTATAATAGAAGTAGGAGCCCACCACATCTATGATAACGGGTTTAGTCACAATTATCGTCATAGTAGTGTCATATATATGACAGAAAAAAATTTCGTTCAGCCCAAAATGTCACGGATGTGTCTTTTTTTTGTAGTGGTGGTCGATGATCAACCCTCCTCCTCTGCCGCCTCTGGGCCGGGCAGGTACTTGACGGTGGGCGATGACCTGTTCGTCCACCTTCCAGGGACGGCGGGTACCAGGGCGCCGGTCGAGGGGGAGGTTTTTGACGACGAGGCGCTCGCCGTCGTCGGGGTCGAGGTTGTCGACGAACCGAGCGCTGGTGGCGGCGGTTTCCAATACGAGCAGCTTCTCCGATTCATGGGCGCCAGCTTCTGGAAGCTCCAGACGCTCCATCGCGCCCGCCTGGACAAGGTGAAATCTAGGGTGGTGGCGGTGGACAAGGCGGAGGCGGACCTCAAGGAACGCGTTGCTGAGACACAGGCCTGGTTCCGCTAGGCCCATGAAGAACTGAAGGCTGCACAAGATCAGTTGGCCGAGCGCAAGCAAGAGCTCATCTCGAAGCTGGTCGACATCGAGAAGGCCCAGGAGGCAGCGAAGGAACAGGCCACCAGAGCTGAGGCCGCTAGACACCAGCACCAGGCCGAGCTGAACTCCGAGGAGGAGGATCTCGCCGCTCGTGAGGCGGCGCTCGCTGCCACACTCCGCGGCAAAGATGAGTAAGTCGAGAAGCTCGTCGCGCAGCGGACCCGGGAGCTGGAGCAGAGGCACAAGGAGGCACTAGATGCCCAAACCCTGGTCCATGGCAACAAGGTGAAGGAGCTGGAGGTGGAGGCGGACGGCCTGAAGAACAAGGCCCATGAGTTGGTGAAGGAGAAGGATACGGTCAAGATCGCCCTGACAGAGGCGCAGGCCAAAGTCCTAGGCAAGGCCGAGCTACTCTCCTAAGCCAACGACTCCATCAAAGATCTGAAGCTGAAGCTGGAGGGCCTTGAGGGGACCCTGACCAAGAATCTGGAGAAGGAGAAGCAGCTGCGGAAGAATGACGCTGCCAACCACGAGGATTTCGTGAAGGGTGAAAACCTCTGGATCAGCCGCCTGGCTGACGTCGCCTACGGGATCACCAAGAAGCTGGCCTCCATGGGGATGTCAAACGTGAGGTATGCCCCCGAGCTGAATGTGAGCCCCAACGCCAAGCTGACCCTATTCTTCGAGGGCATTCTTGGAGCCTTGGAGCAGTTTCACTCTAACAGAGCGAGCTCTCTGGCCAATGAGGTCCGGCAGCTTTGCCGGGGTGCCCTGACCAAGGTCCTCACAAATGTGGTGTACTGGAACCCCAACCTTGACTTAGACGTCGCGCTGGAGAGCTTGCCGGAGGTTGTGGACCTCGTGCCGCTCGAGGAGCATATCAAGCCCATCATCAGCCATGTTGATGGAATTGAGAGGGTTGAAGGCCAGCACCGAGACTAGGCACCCCGTTTCTCATCGCCGCTGTAGGTTCACGACCAAGAACTTTTTTTATCTTTAGTTAGAACTGCAACAACAATTCATGTAATATAACCCTGCAGTACTTTGAAATGATGCATGTTATTTTACAATTCGATCTCTCTCTATATGTCCACCCTACATTGACTGGGTAGGCTTGCCGGCGCGTAAACCCAAGCCGTGGCGCCTCGAGGTTGGATCCCCAATAGTCTGTCGGGTGTGCTTGCTGCCAAGCGAATCAACTTACCGTTCTCAGCGCGGCTGCTCCATCTATCGAGTGGACTCGAGCAGAATGAGAGCGTTGCCGATAGCGGGAGGCCACCCTGCCATTCTCAACGCAGTCGCTCGAACTGTTGAGCGGACTCAAAACAAAACCAGGGTGTTGCCAATAGTGGAAGGGCCCCATCGCGTGCAGGTTTCTCATACAGAGGGAAAGATCACCAAGGAGAATAATCTCATATAAAAAGAATTGCTCAAAGTTTTGTGTGACTTAGCTTTTTTGTCGCTGCGCGAGCACTGCATCTGCACATGATGCTGCTCGTTGGGTCGCCTTCTTCCTTGGAGGCTATGGCGATGAAGAACGGCTACACTAACGGCTAGACCGTATTTTCACCTCTGCGCCACCTACCTGGTGCGCCAAAGATGTCGGTGGAAACGACACCTATGGGATCACTGGAAACCCTACTACGGTCGGCTGGCGCGAGGTGGTGGAAAGAGCGGGTCCAGGAGCTAGCACAAGGATCATTTACCCAAGTTCACTGTCACGACCGGGTTTTCCGGGTAATAAATTTCCAGAAAAGACCGTCGTGCTCATCAGCCCCAGGATTACTGTTAGCTGATGAGGCTCCAACTTGATACAGAAATTCCAAGCAAAATACAAAATATGTAGTACAAGACCGTTCTGGCCTGTGAGTACAACAAATGGTTTCTAGTGGTTGATGGCGGAAGCGGGTTGTGAATCATCAGTGTCTATGGGACTCCAATTCCCACAGGAACAGCTGACCAGGTTAACTCCTATCTTCGCGAGGCTGCTATCTCCCTTGAGTTGGTTCCGGGGCTGGCATCGCATCGCTCCTCTCCGTGCAAGAAAAATCTGGCCAAGACAATAGCCAGGGACAAGCCAGTGAGTACTTTGAATGTACTCGCAAACATTATGAACACAGGTATAATATAACAATGATGTACTAAAAATATTTTATGCTCATGACGTCAGTCACAAAAGATAAATAAATCTCGGATACATGCAAGCAAGTTATTTATAAAATTGCAATAACATAGTAGTATTAAAATTTATGCAATAAATAACAAGCAATGCCACAGTCGGGCGTCTTAGCGACACCACATAAAGGGCTTTAAAAAGAATGCCACAGTCGGGCGTCTGAGCGACACCACATAAAGGGCTTTAAAAGAAATACCACAGTCGGGCGTCTAAGCGACACCACATAAAGGGCTTTAAAAAGAATGCCATAGTCGGGCGTCTGAGCGACACCACATAAAGGGCTTTAAAAGAAATACCACAGTCGGGCGTCCAAGCGACACCACATAAAGGGCTTTAAAAGAAATGCCACAGTCGGGCGTCTGAGCGACACCACATAAAGGGCTTTAAAAGAAATGCCACAGTCGGGCGTCTGAGCGACGCCACAAAAAGGGCTTTAAAAGAAATGCCACAGTCGGGCGTCTGAGAGACGCCACATAAAGGGCTTTAAAAGAAATGCCACAGTCGGGCGTCTGAGCGACGCCACATAAAGGGCTTTAAAAGAAATGCCACAGTCGGGCATCTGAGCGACGCCACATAAAGGGCTTCAAAAGAAACAATCATAGTGAATATCCCGGAGGTAGGACCATCCCAGAGATACTCGATAATAACAATAATATCACGGGTTAGTCAATAATAATAATAATCATAGTTATCACAAGTCACAAGCAGTAATTCCATTTCTGGTTAACCGTTTCACCTCCGAAGACCGACGCTAAGACCGATACCTGACCCATCCCAGACTGTAATCCTTAACCATGGACACAGCTATTCGAATAGGTTTAATCTCTGCAGAGGGGGTACTCTTTACCCACGAGTAACGGATTTCTTTAGTCCATCGGGACTAATTCCGTCTACGGTTTTTTTGTTGAAAACACACCTAACTTGCACACACCAGCTTAACTCACCGGTGTCTGGAATCACCCACGACACCTGTCAAGCAAAACTCTAAGTGGGGAGGCTACAACCTCGCGTAGCATGGGATCAAATTTATACCGCGCGCTCTAAGGGGTGCCCCCCTCTCGGTCCCAACCGGAAACACCCATGCCCCCGGAACAGGTGGCCTGCCTACCAGCTACAACCGGTATCTTCCACCCTGGCCTCTCTGTACGGTGTGTGCTAGAAAGAGGTTGACAACTTACTGAACCGTACTCTACTTGCTGTAGAGACGAGTGGTAGTACGAAACAAGTATGGGGGTTACTGGAACAAGACTCGATCTACGGTCGACTCAGGAGGTTTAAGTATTCCCTGCATGATTAGCATAACGAATATATTTCAACCAACAGAGTCACCGCTCATATCACCTGGCCATGCCATACCAGACATAACCGTCCCGACGGAGACCGGCGACAAACTCATGCCTACCCAAGGCAGAGGTTTTCCCGGGTTCCTGCTGGTATGCATGCAAGGCACATGAGGGTGATTATCATCACAAGTGTGTTCATTTCCAACAGCATGGAAATCAATAACATGCACCCATGCATATGATCATGTCACATGAAATAACAAGTTTCTCCGAAGTGAGGTGATGTTATAAACGTGTCATCGAACACACAAAAATATTATGCCGGGGTTCAGAATGCTTGCCTTCAATGTGTGGAAAGGCAGGGTGCACTCCAAAAGTTGAAACATTTCTCTTCTCTTCCAAAAATCCTATTTTAGCAATATAAAAGAATTAACACACAAAATAAAAACAGCGCAAAAAGTTGTTCTGAATTTTTTTCAAATAAATCTTAAAATAAACTAGACAATATTTGAGAGATGTAGGAAAAAGAATTAATTCATTTGGAGTTATATTTAAAAAGTTATAACCAGTCAAAGTTCTGTTTTTAAAAAAATAGAAAACGGAAAACGGTTCGCCTGGACTACGTCTTCTGAGATTGGTCGCGTACTTACCGGAAATACGCTTCCACCAGAGAAAAACGTATCGGTCGGGTTGCGCCACTAGTGGCTTGGGTTGGCTCACCGACAGGTGGTCCCCACCTGTTGGGTTCATCTTCTTCCCCCCCCCCCCCCGTGCGCGCCTCGACAGAGACACGGGCCATTTCCAACGGCGATCCCCGGCGACACAAGCCACCATTAGACGCGCTCGCGATATGGGGGTGATCGGGAGGAGGAACCGCATCCATCTGCAGTGGTTGGGGGCGCGGGGGAGCTTGAGGGTGAGAGCACCTTCCTCCATGGCGGAGGGGAAGCTTCGGGAGGGATGGCGTTCGGCATACAGTGGCTCCCGGGTGAAAATGGAAGTGGGAAAGGGTTCTCGGGGTAGATTTGGAGCTAATGGAGGAGAGTATGGAGGGGAAGCAGCTCTGGTTGCTCGGAATCGACCGGAGGGCGGTGGCGGCCCAAACTGCCAGAGATGGAGGGAACGACGACCTCTGGAGGAATGGGAGCTAGAGGGGCCTTGCTATGGCATCGAGGAGGGTTCATGTCCAGCATGAAGAGCTCGGAGTGGGTTTATATAGGCAATCGGGGGCGGTTCCAACGATGGCCGAGGATAAGAACGTCGGCGACCGTCGTACTGTGCTGCAGGGCGACGTGGCGGTGGTTGTTCGGCTCCAGGAGCTACCGACGAAAGCTCCACTGTCCATGGAGGCGAGCTGGCGCGCTGTGGTGGTCGGGGCGGTGCTGCCCATGGCGGTGGTGGATGCGGCCGCGGGCATGCCGCCAAGAGGGCTCTGGTGGCGGCGCTGTGGGGTGCCAGGGGTGGTCGGGGTGGCGTGGCGGTGCGGGGGATACGTGGCGTGCTAGCAGCTATTGGCCAAGGGCCGGAACGAGTCGGAACGGGTGCGGGGCGAGACGCGGCGGCTCGAGCGCACTGGCGTGCCAAACGCACGCCCATAGCACGCCCACCATCTGTTCGGCGAAATGTCGTGGCCTGCTAGATGGCTTGGTTGGAGCTGAGGATTAGCAGTTCTAATCTAGGGCTAGTTGAGATGCTAGTGGACATGCTAGTTTGATCAGAGGTGCAAGGTCACAGTGCAAAACAAAAATCATGTCAAAACTGATCATGCCCCTAAGGTGTTTGACAAAATGCCACAGGCACCTAGGCTTTTCTTGGAGGGGCCAAATTCTCCAGACCAGGGTCTCCTTAGATGTACAAGAGGGTGGTGAGGTTAGTTTGTGAAAAGCACAAACTTGTTAGTGCAAGTTTTGCAGAACTTCAATTCTGGACAGGAAATAAATGACATTATTTCATGAACCAAAATTAATCCAAAAGGTGCATGCTCCTGGACTTAAGGGTTTAACATGGGGGACTACAAGTAGGAGAAATAATCAAGGGTCAAAGAGTAAGTAAAAACATGGTTGCTGTACAAACCATCAAGTTGGTCCAAAATGAAAATGAGGTTGATTCACTCAAATTTTTCAAAGAACATAAATAGGTTTTTGCACAAAGTGAAATAATAGGCTCCTACTGACCTCCCCTAATTTTGGAAGAAGTTTTAAAGAAATATTTAAATAGGTTGTAGTGCAAAATGCACTCTGGACCAGAGAAGAAAAATTGAGTGTAGAGCTCAAAATATTTCATGAATGAAATATATTTTTGCATAAAAGTGATTTAAAAACATCTCATGACATCTCCAAATTTTTGTGGGAATTTTAAGTGAATTTATCAAATGGTTGTAGTTCAAAAAGAGCTCCAAATTTTAAAACAAGTCATTTAATGAATAAAGCTCAGGGTGAAATAATTTTATAAATAAATCTACTGATTGAGGGATGTTTTTAAATGAGAGGGAAAATAAGTCCAATATGCTTTGGAAGGATCCACTTGGGAAAAACTCCTTAATATTAAAAGAAAAGTTTTGAAATCAACAGATATATTCTTGCAGGCAAAAATTTTAAATTCTTGGCAAAATTTTAATAACTAAAACCTGGTTAAATTTTTGGGGTGTTACATTCACGCCGTGAGGATGCGTAATACCCTAGTCCTACTTTGGTGTATATTGGAGTGTTCTTGTGTTTTTGAACTAGCTATGGTGCGTGCGTCGTTCAAAAAGCCGAATCCCCCTTCCATATGCCTCGGGCCTCCTTTTATAGAAAAAGGGGACGCCACAATGGTACACAGGAGGTGGAAAGTGCATACTGTGGCTGAGCCTATCCTTTGGCACCGTCGAACAAATGCATTTAATGTGCTGCCGATGTGCCCTTCTTGCTATCGCCGCTTCGCCTTGCTTCAAAACGCGACCAGGCCAGCATGGCGTGTAGTGCCATGTAGGCTAGCAGGCTGCTAAGGTGGCGTGGTGGAAGGGTCTTCACGAAGATCTGCATGCCACCATGCAGGTGCTTGTTCAGTTGGTCTGGAGGCCGCACGTCACCACGCAGGTGCCCGCCTAGGTGGCAGGGCTGGCAACTGCATGGGAATGGCGGTGGGGTCTTGGCGGATGTGCGCCTGGCCGCGTCCCCACTGATGTCCTTGGCATGGGTCTTGTCGGGGCCCCGACAAGGGTCTTGCCGTGGCATCGCAGTCATCCCCGGCAAGGATCTTGCCGGAGGTCTCTAGGATTTCCTCGGCAAGGACCTTGCCGAGGATCGTCGTCTTTTAGTCCTCATCTGATCTTGCATGCTTATGATCTTTACGAAGATCTGCATGCCACCATGGAGGTGCCTCCCGAGCCTTGGTTCGAATGTGGTTGATGGCGTTGGAACCCTTTGGGCGCAACGGTGGCCCGCTCTGCTGGAGTTGGGCAAGTTGCCCTGGCAAGGCTCTTGTCGGGGCTATGGGGGCCGCGCCCAGCAAGGGTCTTGCCAGAGGAGTCCACCTCGTCATCTTGCTCTTCGCGTTTCTGGTCTTGACGTTACCTTGATTTTCTTGTGACCTTGGCTTCCCTCCTCTGCCACGGGCGCAGCTCTGACTGCCCGTGCACAGGTAAAGGGGTACAAAAGAGAGCCCCTATTTTTGTACACCGACAACCGCCTCCTCCGTCGGCCTCATGCGGACCTACCAAACGACCATGTGAAGCGATACCTTGGCGCTCAAGATATGGGCGGAGGAGGAGATGACGGAGGCGTCATGGTCGCGGCGGCGGCGGAGGCATGCAATTCGAGAGTGGAGCTTGCCATGAGGATCGACAACCGTGTGCTTGTGCTTCACTACCAAATCTGCACCCTCCACTTCAAGCCTCTTGTCTCGCAGTTGCAGGTTCCTCTCTTCCCTTCCTGCTTTCTTCCACAGTCGGGGACAAAAATTCGTGTTTTGACCCTTTTGGCTAACAAATTCAGGATCTGACCCCCCCTCTAGAAATTTTTTGGGATCTGACTCTTTTGCCTACCGCTAGGGGTTGTGGCTGTAGGCTTGCACACCCTACCGGCATGGGCTCTGGCCGTAGGTCCCTGGACAGCGACTGACGGTCGTCAGCTCGTGCTAACATGGAAAAGGTCCTACCGCGATGGTCCCTCGTGGTAGGGTACTGAAGCCTACCGCCAGCACCACTGGCGGTAGGGTCCTGGGAGGTGGATAACGTTGGGAGGGGCTGGTTTGTGGGCCCCACCACCAATTTTCTTCCCCACTCATCTTCTTCCCCGTGCTCAGCCCCTCTCCCCCCTCACAAACCCCCCTAGATCCCCTCCATTTGATTGAGATTTCACCGGTGGATCCGGAGCATTTTCATCACCCAAGGTACCTCCCCCATTTCCCCTCCTTTTAATTGGTTGAGATCTTTGTTTTGTGTGGATTTGATCAATTTATTGCAAACCCTAGGTTTTGAACTTGTTGTGTGCATTTATGACACATTTATGATGCATTTATGGATCATTTATGGCAAGGATTACGGTTATGTTAGGGGTTAGTGTTTGGGTGAGGCTTAGGGTTGTAGTGGTTATGTTGGGGGTTAGGGTTAATGGTTAGGTTAACTTGACTATCAATAGTAGTTATTTTTCCAATTTGTGCATAATTTAGTTTATTGTCCATTTGAGTTGGTTGGATGACATATATGGATTGATTTTATTGTTTCCAATTTTCTTAGATGTATAAGCTCGTAAATGTTCATTATTTGCACAAGACGACATTTATCCTTGGAAATGACGATGAAGGGGAAGAGGCTATGGTTTTTGACACAAGTCAAAGCTTTGATGATCTTGTAGTTAAAGTGAGAAGCGTCTTACATTGGAATGATCCAAATGCCAAGGTTAAGCTTATTGGGAGGTATGACGTGGGATTGGGAGTAAAGTCCCCATTAAAGAGTATGTCCATCACCTCCCAATTGCATTGGAATGTGTACAAGGACAAAGTAGACGCATCACAAGGCAAGTCTCTTGAGATATTTGCCACAAAGGTTGATCCTCCTCTTCCCTTGCAAATTGATTTGAACCGCAATGCATCCTCCCCAACAAATGATGATAGTGTCGAGGTGTATATTCCCAACTGTTCTAGCCAACCACCAAGTATCCAACCCAATGAAGATTATATCAATGCTAGCGCCATAGTACTCCGAGTTGATGCTATTCCTCTTGTTCAAGAAGATGCTAGTGGTCATGTTGATGATGATGCTATTGTTTCTCAAGAAGATGCTTACGCAGAGAATGAAGATATTCATTACAATCCCATTGGTAACTTGGATGTCATTTTGTGGAAACAAGACATGGACCGTACCCTCCCTTCTAACCGTGTGTGTGGGAATAACTTGGATGATGAGGGTCTGGAGCAAGAATTGGATGAGGATGGGTTGACTGCCCGAGAAAATCAAATCTATGAGAAGGTGACCGGCAAGGAAAGAGGGTCGTCATTGTTTAGGGATGTGAGTCTTGCGGACAATGCCGTTGTTGACGGTGGGCTGAGATTCGGGTTGTTTGAGCCAACACCGTGCCCCAAATTCAGTGATCCTCGGCCAGAAAATGAGGATGAGAATGCTCAGTTGAAGAAAGGCATCAAGTTTGGTTCTTTAGTAGAGTTCAAGATTTGGTTGTGTGACTACGCCATTAGGAACCATAGACCGTTTGTTGTTCGTCATTCAAATCAAAAAGTTTGGTACACAATCATATGTGACCAAGAAGGTTGCAAATAGAAGGTTTGTCGTTAAAAATCAAAGAAACCGGGCAATGGGTGTTGAAGAGTTGTGTTGGCGCTCACACATGCGTACCCCCGGACAAGGCCGACCAAAGCAAAGGACACCATCAACTCACATCTGAGTATATAGGCTACAAATTGTTGAATCAAATGGCACATGATCCAACCGTCAAGGTCAAGTTTCTCATGAATTCAAGTGAGGAACTATTCGGATACCCGGTCAAGTATGGGAAGGAATGGATGGCCAAGGCAAACGCTATTAGGAAGTTGCATGGTGATTATGAGGCTGCATATAACATTCTGCCCAAGATGTTGGCAGCCATTGCTCATCGAAACCTGGGCATGCGCCATTGGGTGGAGTCAATAGACGGAGTGTTTCGTTGTGCCTTCTCGAGCTTTGGACAATGCATCGAGTCATTCACGTATTGTCGGCCGGTCTTGTCTATAGATGGTACATTCTTGACCAACAAATACAAGGGCACATTGATGGTGGCGATGTCCCACTCTTCAAATGATAACGTGTTGCCGGTGGCATTTGCCTTAGTGCCTTCGGAACACGATGATAATTGGGAGTGGTTCATGGGGCATGTGAGAACCAAGGTGATAGGCAAGCGAGAGGTATGCATTATATCGGATCGCCATCATGGGATTCTCAAAGCAATAGACGTTGAAATTCCCGGTCTTCCAAAGCTTCAACACCGTTGGTGCATGAGACACTTTGTTGGAAACGTTTACCAGGTATGCAAGAGCAAGGAGTTTTGCAAAGACCTTACCCTTGTTTGAATTGCATTCAACACCGACACATTCAAAAGCTGATATGATAAACTCCTCAAGGCTTTGGAGAAGAACAAAGGGGGGAAAGAATTCTTGCTTAGGCACGAGCCGGATAAAGAAAAGTGGTCACGCGCTTACGATGAAGGAGGTATGCTATATGGGGACATGACAAGCAACCTGGTGGAATGCTTCAACAATGTGTTGAAGGGTGTGAGTTCCTTGCCGGTGACCGCAATACTCAAGTACACTTTCATCAAGATCAATGAGTACTTCCTAAAGCATTCTGAAAGCACAGGCAAGTGGATTGGCGAAAAGATGGACTATCCATTCAAGGTTCAGGATTGGTTGTTGCATCAAGCGTGCAAGTCTTCCAAACAACAAGTGATCAAATATAATGAAAAAGAAATGATATATCAAACCGATGACCCTGGTGGGACTACAAGGGACGGTAGGTCTTATGGTGGAGTTGCTTATGAGGTGCACATCAAAAAACAGTTGGCGCCAGTGGGAGAGGCCACACAAATATCATTGGCCTTGCTCGCATTTGATGACCACAACATGGGCAAGAAACTTGCCCGTATCTGTCACAGCCTGCATTTTGTAACATATCATATGCATTATTAAAGCATGAAAATTTGGACCAACAAAAACTTTTGCATTATTTGACTTTTTATTTGAGTTGGTTTTTTCTCTGTGTTTTCAAGTGCTCTTGAAGGTCAACATAGCTTCACCTTCTATACTTCATTTCCTTGATCCAAAACTTCTGCCCAATGATCATGCCATGTGTATAGTGCGATACAGTATTTTCTTACAAAAATAAATTGGCCAAATAGTATTTTCAAAAATTAGCTTTCCAAAAACCCCTAAATTGAGATTTGCACTACAAGTACTTGATTTCTGGTATGAAAAATATTTCAAAGAGTATGTTTGAGACCTATTAGATATACGACTCCCATAAACCACAAAAATATAATTTTAAAAGTTATTTTCCTATTTTATTTAAAAGCTTTTTCTTCAGGCCAGAAATGGTCTTTAATAAGGAAAAATTATTTTATTGTTTCAAAAATATTTGACAAAAATCAGCGAAACTCAGTGCACATATATTTCCCATATATAAGAGTTTCAACACATGGTCATGTTCAAAATATTGGACAAAACCTCCCAAAACCATTTCTGCCCATTTCAAGGATTTCAAATATTTCTACAGGAAATATTTTCATAAAAGTGCAATGAAAATCCAGCAAGTCACAAATGCATATTGTGATCACCTTGCAAAGCCGCATGTCAATTAAAGTCATTTTGGTTCACCAAAATGCCCCAAAACCCTCTCTGACCAGAATCAAATTTGAACAAGTTTGTACTACCAACTTTCTCTCCTTGACCCCAACTTTTGTGAGCATGTTCGCATGACCAAATGAGGCCACTACAACAAGTGGTGCATCAAGGAGAAGTGATTTTCTCAACTAGATCTACACATGTTCATTTCTGCTAATTTCTAGGGTTTGCCAAAGTTTCATTAGCAAACTCTTCCAAATAAGCTCATCTTCCTTTTTCCCTGTCATTTTGTCATGACAAACATCCCTGCCTAGTGCCACAAGTAGTAAATTAGTGCAAGTACCCCAAAACCATATCAAACACCTTCTACATGTTAACTAAAAACCCTCTTTGGGGCTCTTCCACTAATCTCCATGAGCTCCACTTTTTGCCACAACCCCTCCTAGTCCCCTTTCACCTCCAGTAACAATGGCAAATCCATAGCTCAATTATTGGATGGGTAAAACCCCACTTTCTCTCTCTGGACAGCCCATTTCTCCCTCTTCTTCTACCTCTCTCTTCTCCTACTGGCCACCCAGGGCATCCAAGGCCATCTCCTACTTCTTTACTCCCTCCTAGAGCTACCAGACACCTTTGGCCGTGACCACATGCATAGAAAATGGCCATGTCGGTCATTTGGGCGCTCTGGAGCGCGCTACAGTGCGCTCCCGCACTGTAGCCACCCCCTTCCAACCGCCTCCGGCCACCTTGGTCCTTCCCAGTGCGCCCGACGATGCGGCTCAACGTCTGCGACACGCCATGCTTCTGTCCCCCTCATCTCTCCCCCTCTCTTGCCCCTGCTCGCACGCACACTGGCCGCCAGAGCACGCCAATGGCACGGCTCACACGCGCGGCGTCTCTGACCCCTCCCCGCTCTCTCCCTTAGCTCCCCTCGGCGTAGTCCACGCCCAGCAACACCCCAGACACAGCGCCAGCTCCTCCCGAGCGTTGTGGCAACGAGCAGGAGCTCACCGGCGCACGGGTCCACGGCACCCCACCATTCGCCTATTCAAGGGCCTCCCCGAGCCCTCCTCTCCTCACCACTCGCTATCTCACCCCCCAAATCATCCCCCTGCACCCCCAGTTCCTCTCCAGAGCCGTCCGAGCTCGAGATCGAGCTCAATCTCCGCCACTTCGGCTCACCGGAGTTCGCGAGGTAGAGGCCTCCCCCGCTCCTCCTCTGCCTTGATCTGGAACCCCCGAGCACCCCTGATCATTTTCCCTTCTCCCCCACTTCTTTTGCAGCCGGGAACGGCCGGAACCGACGATGCCCGGAGCTCCTCCACCGTGCCTCCTCGTCACCGGTGAACCAGGCCACCCCGGCGACCGCAACCACCTCCACCCGAACGGCGACATGACTCTGAGCCCAGCCGTGCCCTCGCCCGACCTCGCTGTGCCCTACATCATCGCCGGTGAGCTCGCCAGCCGTATGGACTTGGGGTTAGGGATGACAGGCGGGCCCCGCCTGTCAGCCTCTCCCCTCCATCGCCCCTCTCCCTCTTGCTGATGCTTGGGCCCCGCCCGTCAGGTTTAAACCTGGCGCGTGCGCGTGCACCAGTGCACTGGGCCGCCTCTCTAGCTGGGCCGCTGCCCTGCGGCTGTTCTGGCCCAGCAGGCACAGTGCCCCTTCCCCTTTATCTTTTCTGTCAGACTTGCAAAAATCCCTCTGGACTAAATATTAATCCAAATGAAATAATTCCAGTTCCTACATTCTTGTAAAAATCCCACCTATTTAATGGTGCAACTTTCATTCAAATCCAACAACCTTTTCTTCACTGTAAATGTATAATGTGATTTTAAGCATTTAAATATACCTTTGTAAATCCATTTATCCTATTCTGCTACTCCAAATCCAAAACTAGGAATTTTCCCCTTCTTAGTGTTCACCCCAGTATTTAACAAAAATGAGTTGACATTTTTCTGAGCACTTTGGTTTTTCTGTTTTATTATTGCCTTATTTTTCTCGTTATTATTTTGCGACGATAGATTGCGTTGCTGACGAAGGAGTTGGACCAAAAGACTTTGTTGAGCCAGGCAAGCAGCCCTTTGACCATGTCTATGAAACCATTTCTGCATGTCATATAGCACTTTTATAGCTTGCATCGGAAACATGATACGGTGATGACCACATGGGGTGGTTCGCCACCGTTACTTCCTCGTTGATACTTGCATTGTGCATGACCCTACCTTCTTATGAGGGTTATGCCGGTGGGAGTAGATAGGATGCTAAAGTAGATGCTACGCAAAAAGGGGCGGGTATATGCATCATGAAAGAGACAAAGTGTTTTCAAAGACTTTTCGAAAACCCCATCGGGTGCCACTCATGCCCGACGGAGATGATGAGATGGGTAACCACTTGATGACGAAGTGGTGTACCCAGGCAAGTGTGTGTTGTTTTCGAAAACGGATTAGATTTAAGATTTGTCGACTGTCCCAACCTTACATGCGCAACCACTCTACCCTTGTATGGGAAAGGGCATTATTGATTACCTAGGTCGATACTAGCTTGGAGCCCGCATTACTAGTGACGGGGGAGAGTTGGTGCTCTCTCTCAGGACGGGGTCGTGCCAGGTAGGGCAGCCATGACTGTTTTTATAGGGCACCGGATACACCGTTGCGTCCCCTCTCGGATGTTACGATCTCGAGTGAGTCTCGTATGATGTACATCGTGAGGATACGGAACAACGAGTGGACTCCTTGTTAGTGTCGTCTAGGGAAAGGTAGTGATCGGGTGTTTACCCCGGGTACTTGAGGTATCGCGGGTCGTGGATGACACGGAAGTTCCCCGGATCATGTGGGTAAAGTGTGCAACCTCTGCAGAGTGTAAAACTATTCGAATAGCCATGTCCACGGTCAAGGACAGTTGGGCGGTGCTGCTTAAACTACGTCTAGAGCTTCACAAACCAGTGTGTGTGTTTGGATAATTGGGGAGAACTACTTAGGTCAAGTCAAGGGACTTGACATGATTGAGTTGGGTTGATGCCCACTCTATTTATGTTGATATCTGTAACCTGTCCTCATGGTTACTTGAATTCTCATGATGCATGTCTTACAAGTTGTTGAACATGTCATTGCACGCAAAACTAGCTTTCTGCAAACTACCTACTTAGTGTTATACCTTTGCATTATTGTTCCTTGTTCAAATCATGGGTTGCTTGCGAGTACATTCAAAGTACTCATTGGCTTCCCACTGGTTATTTAATTGACCAGGCATGGAAGAACCGGAGTTCGAAGAAGAGTTCTTTGGAGACGAACATGCGAACTAGGACGTTTCCCAGTCAGAATGCCTATAGGGTTAAGGCAGATGGCATGGGTTCTACTTATCGACGAAGATTTCCGCTGCTTGTGTTTCATTTGATGTTCAGCCCTTAAGGCTTTATCAATGTAAGACTTGACCATAATGGTCACAATTTGTGTAAGACGGTATGAATGGATGTAAGACTCTTGTTATTCAGCTTATGTGTGTTCAGTGAGCATTGATCTCTGGGATCACTGTACACGTGCATTCGGTGATCTCGACTTATGAGTCGGGGTCCCCACAGTATCCGATGGCACAATGGTGCGGTTGCACGAGTTCACATTGGAACGAACAAGGTTGACATGGGTGCCTTGGTTTAATCCTTTCCTTGATGCCTCATAGTGGCTTGAGTATCACGGCCCAGACATTGTGCCAGATCCCGCACTCATGGTGACTATGAGGGGAAGAAGAAGACAGAAGAGGTTCAGGAGTGACATGGATGATCTAGCTGGATACACCAGAATGAAGCAATTTGGTAGTGGTCATTTCATGGAGGCACCGAACACCCACAATTGTTGATAATGCAACAAAACAGGACACAACATTAGAAGATGCACGAAGAAACCTAGAACCAACACGGGCACTAGTCAAACACGTGTAGGGAGGAGTAGCCTTGGAGGGGGCCATGGCCATGGAGGAAGGACTAGCCTTGGAGTGGGTCGTGGAGGAAAGACTAGCCTTGGAGTGGGCCCTGGAGGGGGACATGGCCGTCGAGGAAGAACAATATTTAGAGGGGGTCGTGGATCTGGTGGTTCTAGGACACGTCGAGTTGATAGGGGAAGGCATATCGACGTGTTGCTCAATCCAAATGGTTGAAATAATGTGAATGGTACTACTTTTAATATGTTCATGCGTTGATATATTTGCCTCTTTACATGTCAACGTGTTGATATTTTTACTTAACATCTTTAATTGTTGTAGGCATGGCTTCATCCGGTTCCATGCGAGGCCACCATGTGCTAGCCAAGAAGACATGCCACACAAGTGGGAGAACGCATCTTTGGATAAGGTGAAGGAGAAAGATGTGAAGATTCCACCATGTTGGTGTGGAGATGTTTGTAAGGTGAAGGTGTCCACCGACAGAAAGAAGTCATGGACGGAAGGAAGGAGATATTTTGTATGCCCAACTATGCTTATGATCATGCGCTTCCAAATCATGTCTATGACCAACCACCGGTATGCTAGAGAAGTAACAAGTTACTCTAAAATGTGTGTCAACACTAACATCCATTTTGTATGTAGTCACCGCCTCCTCTATGCAAGTACTTCATGTGGATAGATCATGAAGTGCCAGAAGATGTCCAAACGTATGAATATGAAGATTGTCTTAGGCGCCAGCGGCTATTTGAAGAAAGGTTTCAAAGAAGCTTGGAGGAAGAGCGTCATCAGAAGGAGAGGATGGAGCGGAAGCAACGCGAGGAGGAGAGGGCATGCCAAGCAAAGCTTGCTCGTGAGGAGGAGAGGGCAAGAAAGCTTGCAAAGGCTCGCAAGGCACAAGAGGAGACTAAGGCACGTGACAAGAAGGGGAAATGGCCCCGTATGACTCAGTAAAGCCTTCGCTTCGGTGGACTCGTCATGTAACCGGATGAAGCCATGCCACATTTATCATTTATCATGAACTATGTACTAAGGCAAGAAGACATGTGTCATGAACTTGTCGTGAATGAATTTGTATTGAATTTGTCATGAGAACTAAAGTTTGTCAGCAATTTCTATGATTTGTCAGCAATTTATGTGATGATTGTTTTTATAAACTGTTGTGCTTAGATGAGGGGAAGAACAGAGGAGGTCCTCTGTTTTTAACCCTCCCACCACACCCCTTGGCGGCAGGTTGCTGAAACCTACCGCCAGGGCCAATGGCGGTAGGGGGAGGCATAGGGGGTGGATTCAGTACTATTACAAGAAAATCCCTCCCCCCTTGGCAGTAGGGTCACACTCTACCGCCACAGGCTCTGACGGTAGGTTTACCCTACCGCCAAGGGATGGTTTTTCCTCATAACACTATCGATTCCACCCCTATGCCACCCCCTACCACCATGGGCCCTGGCGGTAGGTTTGAGCAACCTACTGCCAGGGGGTGTGGCCGTAGGGTTAAAAGCAGAGGAAATTCTCTGTTCTACCCCTCATCTAAGGCCAAATCTTAAAATATACCAACTTCTATCAAATATTAGAATGATCAACTAGCAAGCACATACATAACTCAACTCAATATAGTTCATTACATCCATGAATAACACATTTTCAAACTAATTAAAACATGGCCTGGTTCGAATGACATTGGTTGAAACTAATAGATCAAGCTTGACGACACATTTTCTAAACAGGTAACATAACTCTCATACTTATCAGACGTTCAATTTGATCATCACGCGCTTGATTACGCTTCAGCTGAAAGTCGGTAGATCCTGCCCAATGACCCAACACACCATTCATTTCCCGGAACCAGGCCCATGCAGCACGGCGGGTCGGATTCTCTGACACGCCTTGTTTGATTGCCCATCCAATGACCTAGCCGGGTTTCCTCAAGTCCATCTCATGGAATTCTTGTTTGCTGGCAGTGAACGCAATCTCAATTGCCAAAGCATGTCTGTGAGCATATTCCCGGTCTTGCAGCTCATCAAGCATCCTCTTTTTTTCATTCACATGCTTTTAGAATGCTTTTTTCTCCTTAGCATCAGAAGGTTCCTCGATAATGTGTTACTTGCTGAAATCCTTCATGGCCACATTTGCCTCATCACAACTCTTCAACCATGCTTCACATTCCCTTTTCAAGCAACGGTGTCACTCCGACATGAGCTTCTCACACGCTATGTTCATAGTCATGGATCGAATGTCCATCCTACATGAATATACGGGTTTAAGATGACATACAACAAAACACAAAATACATTCAATGGAGTACAACACTTGGTTACTTGATATGACATACAACACCAAGTTCTTAATGAGTTCATATGTTAGGGGTACAAGTCATAGTAGTTCAAATGATGACCAAGCAAAGGGTACATGTCATTGTAGTCCAAATGACAAAGATTACATAGCCTCATTCAATTCTATTTGGTGTATGGTCCCGGGTTGCAACAAATAACATCATTTCTTTCTTTGGCCCATGTCCAACAAAAAGCCCACTTCTCGTCCGATGAGAATGGTTGGCTCACTAACCAATCAATGACCTGGCCATGATTTCCCATGTCTATCTCAGAAGATTCTCCCCTTGTCGCACACAATGCAATTTGCATTGCAAGATCACGCCTACAACTTTTTTCCGCCGTCTTGTGCTTGGTCATCTTCCTCTCCTTTTTTTCGGAACACTCAACAGTTAAATAATAATGTGAAAAGGCCCTACACGCCGTATTCAACACATCAATGGCTTCCATCCAGAAGTTCACATTTTCCTCAATCACTTTGTGTTCACGCTTCGCCGCCGCCTCAGCAGAAAATTCAAAGAAAACAAATAGTGCCATCCTACATTTCGACAAGTTTCTATTAAAGTGAACGGTGCCATCTAGGTACACTAACCCAACCCCAATTATTAAAGTGAACGGTGCCATCCTAAATTTCAGAACAAACTTAAAGAACGGTGCCATCCAACCGTGCCTACATCAACGAAAACGAACGGTGCCATCCTTCATTTCGACAAGTTGCTATTAAAGTGAACTTAGGTTTAATTGCTTTGTTAGGCCTAACCCAACCCCAATTATGTACACTAATACTATCACTAGATCTAGGTAAACAAACAATCGTACAAACAATTCTAGACACGTCATACATAAGAAAATAACAAACATAACCCTAAATGGATCATAGTAACTGATTGGACCACACCAAAATGATGAACTAGGGTTTGCAACCAAATGAGCAAGTGCAAACTAAACAAAGATATCAACCAATCAAAATGAGGGGAAATGAGAGAGCTACATTGGGTGATGAAAATGATAAGAATCCACCACAGAAATATCTAACAAATGAGAAAGATCTGAGAGGCTCTTGTGCTTGAAAGAAAGAGGGGGGAGACTTGAGCTCGGGGGAGAGGTCACGAGTGGGTGGGCCGAATGAGTGGGTGAGGAGTGGGGGAGGAAATATCCAGCCCCTCCTAACGTTATCCACCTCCCAGGACCCTACTGCCAGGGGTGCTGGCGGTAGGCTTTAGTACCCTACCGCCAGGGACATGGCGTTAGACCCTTTTCCACGTCAGCACAAGCCAACGGCCGTCAGTCGCCGTCCAGGGACCTACCGCCACAGTCCATGGCGGTAGGGCATGCAAGTCTACCGTCATAGCCCCTGGCGATAGGCAAAAGTGCCAGATCCCGAATTTTTTTCAGTGGTTGTCAGATCCTGAATTGTTAGCCAAAAGGGTCAGAACACGAAATTTTGCCACAGTCGGGCTGGGCCGGTGAAGATCGATTCTGTTAGAGCATGACCGGACGGCCGTATCCGGCCGTTCCGATTCTTCCGCATCAGCCACGTTCGCTGCTGCTTATCTTGGCCTTCACGCCAAGTGTCATATAGATGGCATGATATCTTATGTACATGGAAACTGCTTGTAACCTGATTGTATCTCTGTAATGTATATATATACATGAATATGAGACGGACGAGGCATGCGATCAGCAGCCCGTTCTTTCCCAACTTGCATGTCAGTTAGGCAAACATGTTAGGCTACCAATTTATGCTTCTCAAACTTCTACTACTCGCCTGTTTGAAATAATTCATTATGATTTATGGACATCCCCGGTCTCTAGCACTTCTGGTTTTTTGTTATTATCTTATCATCGTCGATGACTATACACATTATTTTTGGAGCTTTCCCCTACGCAAAAAGTCGGATGTTTATGCCACCTTCACTGCTTTTCACGCCTACACTCATACCCAATTTAATCTTTCTATTTCTGCACACCAATGTGACAATGGTCGAGAATTTGAAAACTCTAAACTAAATACATTCTGCACCACCCATGGCATTCTTTTTTGCCTATCTTGTCCTTACACCTCCCAGCAAAACGGTACTGCCGAGCGAGCAATCCGTACGACTAATGACGTCATTCACACACTTCTCTTCCAAGCCTCCATGCCACCATCTCTTTGGGCCGAAGCCCTCCTTACCGCCACCTACCTCATAAACATTCGCCCTACAGCCGCACGTAAATTTTCAACACCATATACCCTGCTATTCGGCCTCTCTCCATCTTACAATGACCTTCGAGTATTCGGTTGTCTTTGCTACCCTAACACATCCTCCACTTCCCCTAATAAGCTCAGTGCCCGCTCAACTAAATGTGTTTTTCTTGGTTATCCTACACGTCATCGTGGGCGCCGCTGCCTTGATCTCACAACCTGGCGTATCATTATCTCGCGTCACGTTATCTTTGACCAGACCACATTTACCTATGCACCTGAATCCTCTCCTACACCAGCATCACCACCCCCTGCTCTATTCGATCCACCACCAGCCCCTCAATACGTGCACCACCCAACAGCTCATGCTCCAACTCCAAGCACTCCACTCAATTCGTCATCTCTCCATGTACCAGCTGCCCAATCCACTATGCATGCACCCGTTATGCATGGTTTTCTCGGCCACACTTCCCAAAGCATACAAACAACCACGCCTAGCTCACCTCCTCCCGCCTCTCCACCACTAGAGGGTCCTACATCTCCATCTGAACCACCATCTGTAAGTTCTCTGTCTCAAACGCAATCTGCTACACTTCCGTCTGAATCAACTACACATCCAGCCCCACCACTTCATCGTACACGCTCAGTAACAAGCCGGCTTCCACCACCAATTGATCGCCTTAATTTATCAGTCGTCACAACCTCTCCCATTCCGCACAACTATCTCACAGCCCTACGTGATCCCTCTTGGCGACACGCCATGCAGGAAGAATTCGATGCTCTCACAATCAATCAAACTTGGCAATTAGTTCCTCCCCCTTTAGGTGCTAATATTGTTAGCGGAAAATGGGTCTTTCGTCACAAATACAACCCCGATGGTTCTCTCTCTCGCCATAAAGCTCGGTGGGTTGTTCGAGGTTTCTCTTAGCAACATGGGGTCGATTTTGATGAGACTTTTAGCCCCGTTGTCAATCCTACGATCATTCGTATTGTTCTTTCTTTAGCTACATCCCACTCCTGGCCGATCCATCAACTCGACGTTAAAAACGCCTTTCTTCATGGTCATCTTGATGAAGTAGTCTATAGCCAACAACCATCCGGCTTCGTGGATCCTCAACATCCCACTCATGTCTGTCGTCTTCTCAAATCTCTCTATGGCCTCAAACAGGCACCCCGTGCATGGTTTCAGCGTTTCGGAGCCTTTGCTCGCACAATGGGATTTACTGAGTCCAAGTCTGATGCCTCTCTATTTATCCTTCATCGCAACAATAGCCTAGCCTATCTTCTTCTTTATGTCGACGACATCATTCTCACCGCTTCTACTCACACACTCCTACAGTCTATCATCCAGTCCCTTAGCACCGAATTCGCCATGAAGGATCTCGGCACCCTCCACCACTTCCTCGGTATTTCTGTAACTCGCACCGCCTCTGGTCTTCATCTATCCCAACGCCAATATATTCTCGACATTCTCTCTCGTGCAGGTATGCGCGACTATCATCCCGTCCAAACTCCTATCGATACCAAGGCCAAATTATCCGGTTCGGTTGGCACTCCCGTCATTGATCCCTCTCTCTACCAGAGTCTTGCAGGAGCTCTTCAGTACGCCACTCTCACTCGTCCCGAAATAGCCTATGTTGTTCAACAAGTTTGCCTTCATATGGATGATCCTAAAGAGCCTCACTTCCATCTAATTAAACGCATTCTTCGATACCTCAAAGGTACTCTCCATCATGGTCTTCTCATACACTCTTCTTCAACCCATTCTCTCACTGCCTACTCCGATGCCGATTGGGCTGGATGCCCGGACACCAGACGTTCAACGTCGGGTTTTTGCATGTTCCTCGGTGATATTCTTATCTCTTGGTCCTCGTGACGCCAAACAACGGTGTCACGCTCCAGTGCGGAGGCGGAGTACAGAGCTGTTGCAAAGGCAGTGGCTGAATCTTGCTGGGTCCGCCAATTACTACATGAACTTCATCGACCTATTGATAGTGCTACCATTGTCTATTGCCATAACTTCAGTGCAGTTTATCTTTCTGCCAATCTGGTTCAACATCGTCGCACGAAGCATATCGAGCTGGACATTCACTTTGTTCGTGAGAAGGTTGCTCTGGGTGCCGTTCGTGTTCTACATGTCCCCTCATCCTCTCAATTTGCGGACATTTTCACCAAAGGACTACCGACGACATTATTTCATGACTTTCGGACCAGTCTTCACGTTGCTGCTCTCCCGGGTTCAGACTGCGGGGGCGTGTTAGAGCATGACTGGACGGTCGTATCCGGCCGTTCCGATTCTTCCGCATCACCCACGTCCGCTGCTGCTTATCTTGGCCTTCACGCCAAGTCTCATATCGATGGCATGATATCTTATGTACATGGAAACTGCTTGTAACCTGATTATATCTCTGTAATGTATATATATACATGAATATGAGACGGACGAGGCATGCGATCAGCAGCCCGTTCTTTCCCAACTTACAGATTCTTTTGTGAAAATGTGTGCTGATTTACCGACAGATTTGGCATCATGGCATGTAGTGCAAAGGGAGTACTTGGCCTACGGCGGCTGCACTGCAGACAGTGCAATACATTCGTGGACGGCATCGGGTTCTTTGACCCCGGCCCTGACCTAGCCCCACACTGGACGCCGTGGTGTCCTCGACCACGATCGAGTGCCCCGGCATCAGCTGACTGAGGTACGTGACCTACCTCAAAGTCGCCGACCACCAGGGTGCCTGCCGCTGCACGGAGCTCTGCTGCAGCTT
The DNA here is from genome assembly GCF_018294505.1 of Triticum aestivum. Lineage (NCBI taxonomy): Eukaryota > Viridiplantae > Streptophyta > Magnoliopsida > Poales > Poaceae > Triticum > Triticum aestivum. The sequence continues at coordinate 312,334,412 of NC_057798.1, forward strand.
CGTGGGCATGCCGTAGGCCCTTGCCGGCCACCTTAACACCCTCCACTCATGCCGTGTGCATCGGCAGTACGGAAAGGTAAGCTAGCTCCATCTATCGGCGTTGGCGCCAGGGCTGCTGCTCCTCGGCGACGATGACTATTGTGTGTTTGTCCTGACCGTGGATGCACTTGGTGCCAGGGCAGCCGGCCTGTCCAAGGGCGGCGGGCACAGGCGCAGTTCACGTGCAAGATGTGGCTCAACATGGAGCCGTCGCGGCGGCGGCGAACTGCGGGAACGAGGACATGGTCCTGGTGGAGATGCATGTGAGGAGCAGCACTTCGCCCGGTGCGGTGGTTGTCGTGGTCGCGGATGTACGTACCTGGTTCCAGCAGCAGGGGACCGAGTGGCCATGGAAGTTCCCCTGCACATCCTCATGGACAAGATCTCCCCTTGGCCCCACTCACTGGTTTAATTAGGTCCAATACTGTTGATGGGAAACAAATGATTCATTCAAGGAAGTTCACCTGAAACTATTTGGATGGTGTTAATTAGTATGTGCAGTTCATCTTTGCCTCTTTAGGAAAATCTTTGGCTCCATGACGATGCAGCAACCAGCAACACCTTCAAGGGAGATGTGATGATGGGATGTGGCTAGAGAGAGAGAGAGAGAGAGCAGCGGCTGATTGGGGATGGTTATATATGTTGGTGGTAGATATGAGAGGGGGAGGGATGAGGGGTGCTACTAGCCCGCTACTACTAATGATGAGAGAAAAAACTAGGATAAATTAAGAGAGACACGAGAGATTGAGAGGATTGTGCTGCTTTGCTGCTTGCTTCTTGCTTTTGCTATTAGTGACCGGGAAAGATTGAGAGAAAGAGCCGAGAGGATTGTGTCCCAAAAGATATTAGCGCGAGGTCTAGCTGAGCTTAATACAACTAGAAAATACCTTGGTTGTATCAACGATGCAATCCATTTTTAGATTTATACATGCAGTAATTACTTTAGCTTTTAAATGTCAATACTCTTAATTATTTTATCTTTTAAATGTCATTATAGCCTCCTTTAATTTACTGAATCATCTCTCTGCATCCTTACCCTTCAGATGATTACAAATGAGTATGTCATTAAAGCTGCAGTTCTGCATGTTTAGAAGATATGAGTATGTCGAGATTAGCGACATTTTCTTACGGGCACGTGCAAGATTTACATAAAGTTGCATTTTCCCAAAGACTGGTGAATTTTTTTGATTGCTGCCATAATAGAGGCTGCTATCACCACGGATTGTCATATATTCTTTAATGGTACTTGTCCTATGAGCTACCCTACGTTTTAAAGAGTTCACAAGTTTGGATATGACCGTGAGACTCTAATTACATGATATACATGGTCTGCCATAATTTATATTTTGTCACATGCTATATGTCCATTGAAATGTTTTATCCGTTAGAGTCTTATTAAAATAAACCTTTGTGTGATTAAAAATTTCAGTTTCTTCCCTTGAATGATAAAAGAAATATATTTGGATTGGGGAAGCATAAAGCAGAAGCAATCAGATGCCAATAAAGGAGACATGTGTAGAGAAGCTTTATTATAAAGTTTGTGTGAGACCAGCTGTAGTATGAATACAGACATCACATGATACAACATTGTTTCACCTAGAACAAAATGTGATACTTAAATCATAGCCACCAACACTAGTAGAAAAAGGGTCTAATGTGAAACTCATTAGTCCCGGTTTGCAATTGAACCGGCACTAATGTGACCATTAGTGCCGGTTCCAACGGCCAGGCGGGCGGCGCTCATTAGTACCAGTTCGTGGCGAACCTTTAGTATCGGTTCGTGCCACGAACCGGTACTAAAGAGGTGGTGGCCTTTAGTACGGGTTGGTGGCTCCAACCGGTACTAAAGGGGGGGGGGTCTTTAGTACCGGTTGGAGCCACCAACCGGTACTAAAGGTGGTGGCCTATAGTACGGGTTGGTGGCTCCAACCGGTATTAAAGACCCCCCCCCTTTAGTACCGGTTGGAGCCACCAACCGGTACTAAAGGTGGTGCGCTGCCACCCGGTCGTTATTATTTACCTCGCAAAATAAGAAAACAAATGATGACACTACAAAAAAAAGACACATCCATGACATTTTGGGCCGAACGAATTTTATTTCTGTCATACTTATGACACTTGTATGACGATAATTGTGACAAAACTTGGTATCATCATAGATGTGGTGGGCTCCTACTTTTATGACAAAAAATCATGACAAAAAATGGGCTTTTCGTCCTGGGCGGGCCGGAGATGCAGCTGCATGACATTCTTTGGGACGTCCATGACGAAAAAACCGTGGTAGAAGCGAGGGCGAGGAAAATTTCCACTACAAGAAATATGTCAACTAGTGACCTTCTGTCAGTGACCCTGGAAGAATTGGTCATAGATCTATGACCATTTCAGACCAATTGGTCAAAAGCTGTTCGGGGGCTCCAAACCCTAAATAATAACGACCATTTTGGTTAGAAAGGTCACAATTTCCTTACATGGAATGGTCATAAAGCAAATAGCACAGGTCCGCTGCCTTATTTCTAGCTGATCATGACCAATATAGATGGTCATAACCTTGTAAATTATGGTGGGTTGCTATGACTAGGCGCCACCTCATCAGTTTTGCCTATGTGTCATGTCCATGTGGCAGTTTTTGCCCTAGGTTGTGAAGAAACCTATATTTCTATCATTCCCAAAATTCCCAAAAAAATCTCATAAATTCTTTGGGTCATATCTTCATCAAATATGTAAAAAACCTTCCTTGCGTAGTTCAAAAATAATTCAAAAATATTCATTTTCCTATTCTGTTCAAAAAAACACTTTGTGAAGGAAGTACCACTTTGGCATGTCCAAATGGTATCCATTTTCTACAGTGCTTTCCTCTACCCAAATAAAACCATCCTCCACCAAATGCCATCTCAATCCATTCATTATTTTGAGCCCGGCTTCAACATTCGTATTTATGTCCAGTGTGGTACTTTGCAAAGCAAGTACCCCCTAGGCTCCTCCTTTTGAGATGAAAATTTGTGAAGACGGTCTTCTTAGTAATTGATCATCCTCAGCCAAAACTCACACCCATTAGCCATGTGCATTTCCTGTACTGCTAATCAAACACTTGGCTGTTTATTCATGTTTGAACATCGATCGGTCTCCTCGTGAGAATGTTATGTTGTGATTTTCTTCCTAGCACCTACCTAGGGAGTGCCCAACCCACTAGACATACCTAGGCAGCCCAGAACACATGTCAACACCACGGTCACGTGGTGACCACACGGCGGGCATGCGAGTTTACGCGCTCTAGAGTTGGGGCCCTCGGCCACTGTCCAAACATCGACGTATCGCCACCAAACCATGTATTTATGATTAAATAGGTACTTATGTAACTATAAATGATTTTTGGAAAAAATAAATGGCAAACTATGAGGCAGCTGCAGTTCAAATTTGACCCGCTTCCAACTGAATCGGCGGGAATTTGTCTTTTTCACCAGAGGTGGATCAAAACTTTTTACACCCAACCATTTAGTCAATTGTGCAGTAAATATGGCCTAGTATTTAATAAAATTGATTAGGTACAAATTTGCAACAATTATTTGGTAGGTCCTTCACAAAAAAACCTCATTTGGGGCACTCAGAAAATGGAAAATGGCTCTTGTGTGCAATGAAAGTGAAAACTCCCTTAGGCAACATTGTTTGGAATTCCAATATGCACCCTTGTGCACAATATGAGATCATTTGAACAAACTATGCCATGAATGTGGCCATAAGATTGATCATTTGGCTTGAAAGCCATAAATCTTCACGCATGATAGCTCATTTCCGAGAACACTTTTTTAAAATAATTTCTGTATTACAAGTTTATTATTTTTCCTGGAAACTTGGTCATATATAATGACACAATGCGAAGGTTTTCCAATTTTTTGATTTTTTTTGAATTTTTTACGCCCGTTTCAAAATGTGGTCAAAACGGCGGCAATGACCGTTCCTATCTAGTGGTTGAATCTTGGAATTTTTTTGGTGTTTCTATGATTAAAGAGATACTTGTGTACCTATAAATGATTTTTTGAAAAAATAAAGAGCAAACTATGAGGTAGCTGCAGTTCAAATTTGACCCGCTTCCAACTGAATCGGCGGAAATTTGTCTTTTTCACCAGAGGTGGATCAAAAATTTTTACACCCAACCATTTGGTCAATTGTGCATTAAATATGGCCTAGTATTTTAGAAAAATTATTTGGTGCAAATTTGCAATAATTATTTGGTAGGTCCTTCACAAAAAAACCTCATTTGGGGCACTCGAAAAATGGAAAATGGCTCTTGTGTGCAATGAAAGTGAAAACTCCCTTAGGCAACATTGTTTGGAATTCCAATATGCACCCTTGTGCATAATATGAGATCATTTGAACAAACTATGCCATGAATGTGACCATAAGACTGATCATTTGGCTTGAAAGCCACGAATCTTCATGCATGATAGCTCATTTCTGAGATCACTTTTTTAAAATACTTTCCGTATTACAAGTTTATTATTTTTCCTGGAAACTTGGTCATATATAATGACACAATGCGAAGGTTTTCCAATTTTTTTATTTTTTTTTTGGAATTTTTATGCCCGTTTCAAAATGCAGTCAAAACGGCGAGAATGACCGTTCCTATCTAGTGGTTGAATCTTGGAATTTTTTTGGTGTTTCTATGATTAAATAGATACTTATGTACCTACAAATGATTTTTTGAAAAAATAAAGAGCAAACTATGAGGTAGCTGCAGTTCAAATTTGACCCGCTTCCAACTGAATCGGCGGAAATTTGTCGTTTTCACCAGAGGTGGATCAAAACTTTTTACACCCAACCATTTGGTCAATTGTGCATTAAATATGACCTAGTATTTTAGAAAAAGTATTTGGTGCAATTTTGCAATAATTATTTGGTAGGTTCTTCACATAAAAACCTCATTTCGGGCACTCGAAAAATAAAAAATGAATTTTCCGTGCAAAGAAAATGAAAACTCTTTTAGACAACATTGTTTGAAATTCCAAGATGCACCTCGTGAAAATATTTTATAGCTTCTTCACAAAAAAAATTCATTTTGGACACTCAAAACATAAAAATTAAAATGGTGACATGATTTTACACTTTATTTTTATTTGATCACGTCCAATTTCGAGTGGTCATAACATCCAATACTAAATGGTCATAACGTTATACACGCGTACTGCATTCTGATTGGGCCATAGCCATCTCACGCGGATCATGCATCAAGCACCGTTGGATGCTCGTGGATCCAACGGTAGCCCTCGCCCCCCTCCCTCCCACCCTCTCACCCACCTAGCCCTAACACTTCTCAAAAAAACCTAGCCCTAACACAACCCCCCACCGCCGCCGCACACCACTCCTTCTTCTGGATCCAGATCGATGCCGCCTCCCTCTCTCTCTCTCTCCCCATCCAGATCGACGCCGCCTCCCTCTCTCTCGCTTCCCGTCGCCGGCGACGGTGCCCTCTTTCCCTCGCCCTCTCCTCCTCCCCTCCTCATGGTGCCTCCACCACGCCACGAATCCCGGCGACCCACCCCGTCTCTGCGCCCGCCTCGGCAACCACCTCCGCCGCGTGTCCGAGTCCCATCCATGTCCGCGCCGGCTCCGTCTCTGTCTCCTTTCATGGGAGGTGACCCGCACCCGGCCCCACGGCAGGGGAGGGGCGGCGGTGGCCTCGCGCTCCGCCTAGATCTGATGCTCGCGTGCTCCAGCGGCCACGTGCGACCGTCTCCCGTGGATAGGGTTTGGTCCACCGCGTCGTCGGCGTGTCTCTGGCGACTAAGGTTGGTCCCCTCTCTTCCTCACCTCGTCTCCTATCCCTACCAGATCCTCTCTTCCTCACCTCGTCTCCTCTCGCTACCAGATCCATCCAGCACGTCGTCGTAGCTCACGCTCCGGGCCGCCATGGCATGGACGGGAAGGCTGCCCCGATGCCGATGCCATGGAGAACCCCGACGGTCAGCCCCCTCTCCTCTCCTCTCCTTTTTGATTTCTTCTTCCATTGCATTCCCTTCCATCCTCTTCCTTGACGTGATGCGGTTTCCGTCCATGAGCAGCAGCGTCAGGGGCGGTGAAGGCCAGCAGCAGAAGCATCCATCTCCGGCGCCACCAGGGGCAGGTAAAATTCTGGTTGATCTTCAGGACAGAAGGGGTAGGTCTTGAGATCCCTGTCATGAAGTACAAGATGTTCTTCATTGGAACTTGGTTGTGGTCAGTTGAGATTGCAGAGGAGATTGTGCCCCGTGCACAGTTTTTCGCTGCTTACCGTTAGCTGTTTGTAGTTTTGTGTCTGTTTGTATCGAGAGCATAGACCGCGGCATGGCATTTTGTCCCAGTTTAGTCTGAACCTTTACCATGTGACTTGTGGCTGTTGAAGTGGATGGTGTTCCATGTTTTTTTATGGCAGTTGATGGTTCGATATTTTGTGCATGAATGGCAGTGGATGGTTCCATCTTTTTTGTTTCATTGTCTTTTTGTATAGAGAATTGCAGGAGAGCTTTTTTGTTCCTTAAATTTGTTTCATAGGCAATCTCCCATGCTATTTTGTAGTTGAATGCTTGTAGGAGTAGATTAGCTCTTGCTCTGACTCTTTGCCCGATAATGCCGCTACTACTACTGCATGTACTAGTATGATTTAGCTCTTGCTCTGACTCTTTCCCCGATAATGCACTTGGACTAGGTTCTGTTCCTGCTGCCTGCTTAATCATTCATAGTACCAACACACAACTAGACATCACCACTACATGTCGGCGCAAGCAGTCTGTCTGAATTCGCTCTTTGAATTTCCAATTTGCACAAAGATGTTGTCAGGACAACTGTGATCCCCTTAGTGGCACAAAGACTACAGCCAATTAGTTAGGCAAGAAAAACAGGGTGATCTCCTTCACTTTGGCGCCAGATTTTATTTATTTATTTGCACATAGACATAGCTGAAGCGCGACACCTCTTAGCAAGACAGAGGTTGCTGCGAATTAGGCAAGCACAAGGCACATTGTTTTGTTACCGTGTTTGCTGCAGTAATAAACAAGCTAAACCAGGGTTCTGGTCCGCGCTCATTTGCCTAGAATATCCTGGGAAACATCTGCCATGTTTTACTAGTGTGTGAAGAATCAGATGGCCTGTATGATGTGCTTGTTGCTCGGTCGTTCTATGGATGCATATGAATGCTGATAATAAATAGTTAAGTTCTGCTGCAACAACTCCGTGTGTTTTGAACACTTTCTGTTCTTGATGATGTTCTACATGACATCTTTCATGGCCACAGTACTAAGTAGCACTTCTCTCTTGCCACGTTGTTTTGTGTATCTCCTTTCCATTTCTCTCGGTTGTACTTGTAGCAGATTTCAGTGAGCCATTGAACAACGGTTGTACTAGCACGATCTTTCCACATTACTTTACTGGAATTTGTTGTCAAATCACTAGGAGTGTGGTGCATTACTGTATTGTACAACCTGCTGAATTTCTGTCTCTTTCTCAAATAAAAAAGCATATAACAGCAGCTGTAGCACAAATTTAACTGAATTCAATTAAAATCACTAGGAGTGTGGTGCATTACTCTACTTGTACAACCAAAATTGATTCAAATCCTACATATCTAGAACTGCATCTTCACATTCTTTAGTGCAGCCATGTAGTAGCACTGTAGTAACCTTCTAGATCAGTTCATTTAGTGATTTTTTCCGGGGAGTTCATCTTGTAATCTATTTAGATCATGAATTTTCTAGGACAGTTGCCTGCCTGCTTTTATGATAGGCGTCACCTTTCGTGTATGAAAGAAACAAGCTGATCCGGTTCCTTAGGTGACCAAGGCATATTCCAGTCCAGCATCTATTAAACTTTGTATGCTGAATTTAAATTGGCTGTCACTATATACTTAGGAGGCAGTGACATAACAGTATATGCCTGTGCAAATTTATACATTGTTAAAATGGAGGCTTGGGAAGAACTATTTTCTTTGTAGTAATAAGTCAGGAGTTGTTTGTTGCTTCAGTAGGGTGTCATACATTATAATCATCAGCTCATGTCGTCTGGGATCAAACATAGCTTTGAATTTACAAGAGTAAAGATTTATGTGAGAAGTACAAACCATGTTCAATTTTAACTAGTACAAAAATTATGCCCCTGCTATAGTGATACCTTCTGTACTACATTGTTGCTTCCATTTTCTTTCTTGATTACCTCTCGAAGGCAGCTTCGTTTTGTTCTTCTTCTTCATGTGCTACTTGCAGCATCAAGGGGATCTTTGACCGCTACCAGCAGGCCACCGGGACCAGCCTGTGGACCGAGCAGTATGAGGTTGGCTGCTGCTTCTCTATCTTGCCTCCATCCATCTTTTTCTTTAGCTGTATCACTTTCTCCTTTCTTTGATGTGGCTGATTTGCTTCGGTTTGATATCATCTAGATTTGACTAGTTTGTACTTAGTCACTAGTTTGTATCCATCTTCGGTTTGTTATTTCTTCTAGTTCTGCTACTAGTTGCTGTGTACTCCTAGTGTTGTAGTAATACAAAAATATTAATGCTCAAATATGATGATCTGGCCTGCAGCGCACCTACAGTTTTCATTTCAATGATAAGTTTACAGAGTTGCACATGTCAGTATATTGTATACTAAAAAAAATCCTAGCTAGTGAGAACATTTTAGTCACTCCATGAACGCATACTAGTTAGTGTTAGTCATACTATTTATGTACATCTCATTTGCTGTCAATTCTTGCTTATAAGTTATTGGATCCCTCATTGGCTACTGTTTGATGTTCTGTATACATTCTTATTCTTATATGTTCATTCTTGTTTTTTGCACAGGTGAAGTGCAAATCCAAGTTCGAAGCTGTGAAGCATATCAATAAAATGTGTTGTAAATGTAGGCAGTAGTAGGCTTATCTGGGCTGTAGTATACTGTAACGTTTGTAATAGACTAGTGACGTCTTGTTTTGGACGAATTTCATTTGCTATTTGGATTGTTTGAAATAATGATTGTGTATGTGATTTAAATACCCGTTAAATGGAAACCTGACAAGGGGGCCAAGTTATAATGGTTGTTTGATAGATTTTGAAATTTTCGATGTGTGGGATCAATTTTGTGATAAAGCATGACAAGTGGGACCAATCTGATTGGTGGGACCAGTGGCAAAAAAAACAAAAATAAAAAATTAGTAGAAGGCTGCATCTTAGAAAAAAAGGCAGAATTAATGGCCCAAGCCCATGTAGCTAGTGAAAATTAACAAGAAAAAATACATTAAAAAGGCCGAATTGTTGGGCTAGGCCCATGTAGAAAACTGAATTGGACCGGGCTGAATCTTGTGCCACATCAGCTTGCCACGTTGGATGCCTACGTGGCCTGGGGAGGTTGCTAGTGACCAAAATGCCATAGTGGACATATTTTGGTCATAAACGTCTTCGACCATTCAGAAGAAAGGTCGCTATAGTCAGTTTACGACCGCCAGCTTTTGACCTTCTATTTTTGGTCACAAAAAGGTCGCAAATGAAAAACCATGACCTTTCAGTGACCAATAGTGGTGGTCACAAGTTGACATATTGGTTGTAGTGTTCGGGGACTTCCTGGTTACGGTGGGTGGTCGGGGGCCGAGTGATGCGCTTTTCTCTCATATACGTACACACGTGTGTGCGAGGCGTTGGGCTCTAACTGAACCCGAGCGAGGCATTGGGCTCGCTAACTGAACCCGAACGATTGCACTAGCTACGTTACTGAACCCGAGTGATTCCTTCGCTACTGCTGCTAACTAAAGCCGCTCGAACCCTGCTGCCTCCTTCACTTGATGAATAGTGAGTGTTGTTGGGGGGTTTGGATGAACAGTTCCCGGTGGGGGTGGATGAACAGGACCACATGGTGTTGCCTCTGGATGAACATGACCCGATCAAGCCGGTTGGGGCTGGATGAACAGGAGCGCGTGGAGGGCTGGAAGAACATGACGACCCCATGGAGGGCTGGTTGAACAGTAGCCAGTGAAGGGCTGGATGAACAGTAGCCCGTGGAGGGGTGGTTGAACAGGACCCCATGGAGAGGGCTGGTTGAACAATAGACAGTGGAGGTGCGCGCGGTGGGGTGTGACACCCTCGATTCAATCGTACACTAATCATACAGGCAAATGTGTACGATCAAGATCAAGGACTCATGGGAAGATATCACAACACAACTCTAGACACAAATTAAAAATAATACAAGCTTTATATTACAAGCTAGGGTCCTCGAGGGCTCGAATACATAAGCTCGAATATACAAGAGTCAGCGGAAGCAACAATATCTGAGTACAAACATAGGTTAGATAAGTTTGCCTTAAGAAGGCTAGCACAAAAAACAACAACGATCAAAAAGGCAAAGCCTCCTACCTGGGAGCCTCCTAACTACTCCTGGTCGTCGGTGGCCTCCGTGTAGTAGTAGGCACCCTCGGGGTAGTAGTAGTCGTTGGTGGTGTCGTCTGGCTCTTGGGCTCCACCATCTGGTTGCAGCATCCGAGAAGAATGGAAAGAGGTGGAAAAAGGGGAGCAAAGCAACCGTGAGTACTCATCCAAAGTACTCGCAAGAAAGGATCTACACTACATATGCAACATTATCAAAAGAAGGCTGTATATGTGGAATGGGCTGCAGAAATGCCAGAATAGAGAGAAGTCCTAGTCATATCAAAGACTAGCATCTTCTGGAAACCACCATCTTGCAGCAAACAGGAGGGAGTAGAGTAGCATAAAGTAAAGTAGTAGTAGTGTTATCAACCTCGGCCAGAGATCCTTTCTCGACTCCCTGCGAGAAAGCAATCCCAGAGCCATACTATCCGTTTCTCATCGCAATCCAATTCTCATCACAAGTATCCAGTTCTAGTTGTATCGATCGGAATACAACTCCAAGTGTCCGTTATCGTAGGACAGGCTATCGATAGATGTTTTCTTCCCTGCAGGGATGCACCAACTTACCCACCACGCTCGATTAACTCCGGTCGGACACACTTTCTTGGGTCATGCCCGCACTACTAGGGTAAACCTTATACACAAAATTTTAGTAGCAGCGCGGTACAAAAAGAGGCGCTACTGCTAATTATCAGCAGCGCGGGAACAAAACAAGCGCTACTGCTAAAAAGTTAGCAGTAGGGCAGCCCAGTGGAACCACGCTACCACTAAAATTGACAGACAATACCCGCCACCCTAAATTTAGTAGCAGCGTGCTTCTGCTACCCGCGCTACTGCTAAGCGCATAGCTATAGCGAGATGAGATACCCCACGCTACTACTGAGCGTGTCCACCCCACACCACACCGGCACACCAACCCCGATCGACCCTCACCCCACCAAACTCTCTCTGTCTTTCCTCTCATCCACAGCCGCCGCCGCACTCATCCGCCTGGCGATCCCACCGGCCGGCGCCCTCCGCCCTCATCCCCTCCACCTCCCGCACCTTCTATCCATCTATATGCCCCTAGACTAGATCAAGCAGGCGAGCGCTATCAGATCGGGATCGGTGATGCCCACGGCAGGGCATCTGGATCCACGGAGGGGAGAGGAGGACGTCAGCGGCGGCGGCGGCGAAGCGGGCGATGCTGGCGCGGGCGGGGCGTGCGGCGGAGCAGTCCAGGCCGGCGGCGGAGGCGGTGCGGGTGGTGGCGATCGGGAAGACCAAGCCGGTGTCCCTGCTGCGGCAGCTTCGACGAGAACTACGTCCAGGAGTTTATCACCAAGGCGCCGCAGGTGAGGCCACCTCCCCCGGATTGGATTGGACTAGATTGGGTTGGGTGGCTGGATCCCCATCTGTTTGCTGGCTGATTGATTCTGCTCTGTTCTCCTGTCTTCTGCAGCTTCCAGAAGATATCCGGTGGCATTTCGTCGGGCACTTGCAGAGCAACAAGGTGAAATCTCTTGTAGGTATGGTTAAGCTTTGCCTTCTTCAGCTAGCCACCGGCGACCGGCCTGGAGCGTTTGTTTCCATTGAAGATTTATCAAATGGTTGTGGAAGGATTGTTGTTCTTTGCCATAACACCACATCTCACTCCGCGCATCATCTCTAGACACCGCATTTCTGCTGCTGCAACCCCAGCTAGCACCGATGACGCCATGCATGGAGCAAGTCAAGGTCCATCTTCTCTCTCCTTCTCTTGATATTGGAAAAATCAATCTGTATGTGCACGTGGCAAAAATCAATCTAACCTGATTCAGCCTTTGATTCCTAGCTAGTTTGATCTGACTGTTCCTGCTCACTCATCTACCAGCCAATCCGTACATATTTTCATGATAGCTAGCTCTTTGGTAGATCTATATGGAACGAGCACTCCATCTGTAGCAGTAAAGAATTAGAGAAGCAGTTGATTTATTTAGTGCTGACTTCTGAAGAACTGGTTGGGGTTTTCTTTTTTAATTTCAACTCGTGTGCATGCGCAACATCACCTACTCAGGTAATTAACCGACATTATGCAACACATCAACATCCTCAAAGTATCGTATCTGAACATTTTGTGTCTTTGTACCAAGAAATCGGTATAAGATTGTGCAACTAACTATCGTCCAGGTCCAAAATAATTTTTCAGTTCGTAGTCAAAGGATGTTAAAATTTAGCTGAACCTGTAACCTGTAATAACGTCCAGGAATTTGTAGTCCAAGTCGGTTAATAGGTGAGTCTAATTTGACTAGAACCTGTATCCACTGGTGGTGGCTGCGTCCATATACATACACCAGCTGGGTTCATTCAATGGAGTAACCTACACTAGCTCATTCACTACTATTTAGATCAATGGAGTAACCTGTTATTTCCTTTGCATTTTTTACTGTAAAGAGTCATGGCTCACCTATTAACCGGCAGCCGTAGAAGGACTAATCACCTAACTGAAACACTAACAATCAGAAGATAGATTGAACTTCGTTTAACGGATATACAACATATTGAATTATTTTCTATTTGGTCTAATTGATATAATCATGTCTAATAGAGTTCACAATCTTTACTTTGAAGATAAATTAGAGGCAGAACAACCACGCTTTTTAGACATTTTGAACTTCTTATCCACCTCTATCTCACTCTGCATGCCAAATGCAAAGCAATCGGTTTGTTGAATGCTGCTACTGAGACCCCTATGTTTCTTAAGTTAGAAATATGTTAAACTAGCTAGGTAAACTTGTAGGCTAAGTAAACCTGTAGACCCCTGTGGTTCTTAAATTCTTTTAAGATCAATTTCTTATGTGTACCAATCTTTTTCTGGCTATGTATTCCAGTTTTCCAACTTGTATTGCAAAGTACACTGTAAACACATAAAACTGAATATTGGCCATTCTGCTTCTTCGTGTCCATTTCTTGTGTAAGCAGTTTACCAAGTCTTCTCCAATAATAATGCGTATGTCATGTATGTTCCTATTCGCTCCCAATTTCCTGAATATCTATGATCTGAATATGCATAATTTTTATAAATTTGGCAGGCACTCAGGAAGGTGCCAAGGAGATGCTGGACCAAGGCATGGAGGCATTGCGAGCTGAAGAGCACATAGCTGCAGATGCTGGAGGCCGGGCCGGTGAGCCGAGGATTGGAGGTAGCGCTGATTGGTGTTTTGATGAAGAGATAGGATGGCACTGTTTGGTGTTTTTATGCATTTTGGTTTGCTTGTAACTGTGTTTGCACTAGCTGGGAGTAGGTGACTTGGCAAGAAGTGTAGGTGTTTTAATTGAAGGCATGAAAAGCCATGACAATATGTATGCTCTTACAGAATGTGCTCTAATGCCGCTGGTTTATTATAAATCTTGGATTAGTAATGATGTGTAATGCTGCTAGTTTATTGCAAATATGTGTTTGTTTTAGTTGGAATTGTATGTATAGAATGGAATTGGTGGATTTTTTTAATTCCTAATTAGTTAGTAGTAGCGTGGGAAAACACCAAACGCCTTACTACTACTTCGTTAGTAGTAGCGTGGGTTTGCATCCACGCTACTGCTAACTTTTTAGTAGTAACGTGGGAAAAAACCTGAGGCGCTATGTCACGCCCAATATGCGATACTATCCTAAAGAGACTCGAAGGTCCCACCAAGGATAGAACCGCATATTGAAACACTTTTGCAAGGTGGATATCATTACATCAACATTACATAAATAGATGGGGATACATACAAGAGGCATACAATGCCACACGAATACAACAACATCATACAAGACATCAACATCTGACTACGGATGGAACACAAACAGAAACTCAAACGACATCCACCCAGCTAGCCCAGGTTGCCGACCTGGAACCTATCCCCTGATCGAAGAAGCAGAAGAAGAACTCCAAAACAAGCAAACATCGCTCTCACGTCATGATCATCGCATAACCTGTACCTGCAACTGTTGTTGTAGTAATCTGTGAGTCACGAGGACTCAGCAATCCCATTACCATGGATATCAAGACTAGCAAAGCTTAAAGGGAAAGGAAGGGATAAAGTGGCGAGGTTGCAGCAGCGACTAAGCATATATGGTGGCTAACATACGCTAAGACTGAGAAGAGAGCAAATGGAACGGTCGTGAAACTAGCAATGATCAAGAGGTGATCCTGAACTCCTACTTACACCAATCATAACCCAAAACCGTGTTCACTTCCCGGACTCCGCCGAAAAGAGACCATCAAGGCTACACACGCGGTTGATGCATTTTAATTCGGATCTGGTGTCAAGTTATCTACAACCGGACATTAACAAATTCCCATCTGCCACATAACCGCGAGCACGGCTCTCGAAAGTTTATACCCTGCAGGGGTGTCCCAACTTAGCCCATGATAAGCTCTCGCGGTCAATGAAGGATATACCTTCTCCCAGGAAGACCCGATCAGACTCGGAATCCCGGTTTACAAGACATTTCGACGATGGTAAAACAAGACCAGCAAAGCCGCCCGAATGTGCCGACAAATCCTGATAGGAGCTGCACATATCTTATTCCCAGGGCACACCGGATTGTCCAAACTTCCGGTAGGCCAGCCCAGAGTTGCCACTGGTGACCACCGGCGGCTGACAGGTTGGACCAACACTCACGACGAGAACTGGCCCGGGGGGGGGGGTAAAAATAAGATGACCCTCGGGAGCGCGACTCCCAAGGGGAAAAAGGGCTAGGTGAGGCAAATGTAAAACCAAGGTTGGGCCTTGCTGGAGGAGTTTTATTCAAAGTGAACTGTCAAGGGGGTCCCATAAATCACCCAACCGCGTAAGGAACGCAAAATCCGGGAACATAACACCGGTATGACGAAAACTAGGGCGGCAAGAGTGAAACAAAACACCAGGCATAAGGCCGAGTCTTCCACCCTTTACCAACTATATAGATGCATTAATTAAATAAGAGATAATGTGAAATCCCAACATAATCCTGTCCACCATGGAGCAATCTTCATCTTCACTTGCAACTAGCAACGCTATAAGATGGGCTGTGCAAAAGCGGTAACATAGCCAAGCAACGGTTTGCTAGGAAGGGTGAAAAGGTTAGAGGCTGACATGGCAATTTGGGAGGCTTGAGGAACAAGTGATAGGTAGCGCAGCATAGCGATAGAACGAAGCAACTAGCATAGAAATGATAGTAGTGAGATCCAGGGTAGTGGTCATCTTGCCTGAAATCCCGCAAGGAAGAAAAACGAGTCCGTGAAGAAGATGAATCCATGAAGACGAACCAAGCGTAGACGAACGAATCCTCACGATCGCAACGAAACGGGAACTATCAAGAAGAAGCACACAACAAGGTAAACACACCACACATAGACAAGACATGAAGCACAACAAGCATGATGCAAGACAAGACTACATGAAGCTAGTCATGGCAAGAGATGATGCATACAAGAACAACACATCAAGGCGAGTTTAAATGAGGCCGGGAACAACATAAAACTAATCTGGTAAGTCCTCATAGGCAAATTTCGAAATTGGTCCAGATCTGAACAAACATTAAGTTGAAGTTGTTAAACAGCAAGTGAAGATGCATCAAGATGATCTACACGAGATTCTAGTCAAGTTACATATAAAGTTCATTTAATTCGGAGCTACGGCCTAGAAGATATGAGCAAAACAAGTTAAACATGGCATTGATGCAAAATGCATACAAACCTCAAGAAAACACCTCAAACACAAGGATGCAACATGATAATATGAAGCTACATGCAAAATCAAGCAAGTCCATATAGAGCACACTCAAAACGGAGCAACGGTTCAACACATACACTATATACAAGTTATAACAACAATCGGTCCAAAACAGCAACTAGGCATCTTGCTAGCATCAAAACAACATACTACAGTACCACAATATGAAAACAAATGGCATGTACATGATGTACAGGTAAAGCATTACAAAACATGAACATTGAGCTATCTCCAGAAATCACTAGAACATGCTCAAAAACACATGACAAGATTGCAAATAATAACAGTTTCAGACTTTGCAGAAATAACATCAGGTTGCAATGTTTAGAGCTATCAAACAACATGCTACAGGAACTTATCATAGAAACTTAAGGCATGACATGATACTACTAAAAGCATAGAACAAATGTCCTTCACCGACCATGAGCCAAAAATGATCAGAAGATATGATGACACCCATGTAAACATGGCAAATGATATGACAGATTCATACATGGCAGGAACAACAATAAGTAGGCATGTTGGTGAGCTTGTCCCACTCACCACAGAGCATTACATGGCATGACAAGGTAACCAACAGTAAGAAGACATGTTTATGAATCTAAGCATGGCAAGAGCAAGTTCATAGGGTGCATGGATCACTAGCAAAACACATGGCAAAACTGAACTTAATGTTAACAGGCTGACAGCAATATTATTTAGCAACTTTGGAGCATGATAACAACAATCTACAGGAAGTTATAAATGCAACCAGGGCATGGATGGATAGAGCATGACATGTATAACAAAACATCCTTAGTGAACATCTCCAGATTATGCATAGAATGACTTGTAGCAGCAGGTTTACAGCAACAAAATATAACAGAATCAACCTAGCAAAACAGCAACAGCAAGTACCCTACTTAACAAGCTCGTTGCACTCAGTACAAGACTCACAAAAATACATCGATTGCACCTCTGTAAAGATGGCATGATTTATTTCAAAACACATGTAGAGCTCATGCTCATAGGAGGCACACATCAAATGCACCAAAAATGACAAATCACCAAGTTATAACAGTTTCAGCAGATTAACATCATATAGCACTCTTGCAACGATGATTTGGGCATCAAGATAGTCTCAAACAAGCATGGCACAATGGAATGAAATGTAGATCATATCTCAATGAACATTTTGATATATCATTTGCACAAATTGGAGCTACACACGAGCAGTTATGGCATGATGAATAGTGCACCAAAATGCAAAAATTTAAGGGACTTGGCAGTTCTCTGGAAAAAAACAGATGGGCACCAAAATGCTAAAAAAACGCTTAGGGCGCGGGATAGCAGGGCGTCTCACCCCGGGCCTGGCCCAGTCGGGGAAGAGGCTTAGCAGGCCGGCGCGCTGCTGGGTCGGGGCCCATGCGGGGGTTGGCGAATGGGACGAGGAGGCGCGTCCGTCCTCGTCCCCGAGCACGACGATGGCGGCTACTGGTGGCGAGCTGGCAAGGTTAGGGCGACGGAGGAGGGGCGCCAGCGACGGGGACCGGCGACCTGGGCGCGGGGCGCCGGATCCGGTGGATCCCGGCTAGATCCAATGAAGGCGAGGCCGACGGCGAGCTCCGTGGCCGGCGGTGATCCCTGCGGCAGAGAGGGAGAGAGAGGGGGTGAGGGAGAGTGAGCAGGATGGTGAGGAGGGAGAGGGCAGCGAGGCGCTGGCCTAGCGGCGGAGCTCGGGGAGCCAGGCAGCGCGGGGTGGTGGTGAAGGGCGGCGCCGAAGGCGCTGAGGCGGCGAGCGCGGGCGGCGCGGGCCTCGACGGGCGAGCGGCGCGGGGGCCCAGCACGGGCCGAGCGGGCCGCCGGCGGCTGCGGCGCTGCGGTGCCATGTGGCAACGTGCGGTTGGCCGGGGCGGAGAAGCGGACATGTCCGACGGGAAAGTGGACATGTCCGACGGCGCGAGGGGAGCGGGGCTAGGGTTAGGGTAGGATTAGACCGCGAATTTGGAAGGGGGAGGCACATTTATAGGTAGAGGGAGCTAGGAGGGTCCAAATGGAGCACGGTTTTCGCCCATACGATTGTGATCGAACGACCGAGAGCATGGAGGGGGTTTGGATGGGTTTTGGGCCAGTTTGGAAGGGTGTTGGGCTGCAAGACAAAAGAAGCTTTTATGGTTACCCGGTTAACCGTTGGAGTATCAAACGGACTCCAAATGCCACGAAACTTGACAGGCGGTCTACCGGTGATATACCAAGGCCGCTCGGCAAACCTCCGTCCATTCCAAGAACGTTTTAACCCGCTCACGAAAACAAGGTCTGAGAGGGGCGACGGGCGCGCGTGAGAGGTCTGGACTCCGAACGGACAACGGAGAGAACTGGGAGAACCTGAACGGATGCAAGTTTTAAAAGACATGCAGATGAAATGCAGATGATGACATGGCAAAATGCAACACGCAAGCAAATGACATGGCAACTACGGCGAATAACCGGCAGACACCTGGCCCATCGAATCCGGGGCGTTACACGCTACTACTATTTCATTACTAGTAGCGCGGGTTGCCCCCGCGTTACTACCAAAATGTTAGTAGTAGCATGGGTTTCACCCGCGCTACTACTAACTATTAGCTGTAGCGCGATACTAGTAGCGCGGGTACCCGCGCTGCTAGTAGCCATTTTACTCGCGCTGCTAGTAGCCTTTTTCCTAGTAATGCCGGCCTCGGCCAAACAATACGCCGCAACCCGACCTAGGCTTAATAGAGAGGTCAGCACGCCGGACTAAACATATGCCCCCAAGGGTCATGGGCCATTGCCCCGGGAACTCTTGCACGTTGCGAACGCGGCCGGTAAGCAGACCTAGCTACCTCCTTCAAAAAAGCAGGTGCTTACCAGTCCAACCCGGCGCGCGCCGCTCAGTCGCTGACGTCTATTAAGCTTCGGCTGATGCATACAACACAGAACGCCCATACTATGCCCACGTGATTGTTAGTGCTATCAGGCCAGAGGCCCCTCGGATCAAATATCAAAATCGTAGTGGATTAGGAAGGCGCGGTAACAAGCAGAGACTCATGAAAGATGTGACCCCGTTGCCCCATCTTGAGGACTTGCGGCAAGGGCTAAGAATGCCTGGCCACGCCTCATAATTATCTCGCGGGCACCTTCCAGCTCAACCTGACTCCACATCACTCGCAATTATGCTCGCGGGGGTACCCCTCAGGGTCGACCCGTCTTTAGTAACATGGTTCAGTGTAAAGTCATAGTAACCATAGTAACCGTGTGTCCAAACATCAAGGGGAAAACCCGACAAATCACCCCCGGTGAATTCCACTCAATGTAATCATCAAGGTGAACGTAAGAGGGATCACCCTCGAGGTCCACACTTGAGGGGTTGCACGACAGTGTCATATCGGAAGTGGTTAAAGAGGAAATCACCCTCGATTACCATGACTAGATAGCTACACTACAAGGTTAACATCAGAAGTGATGATGAGGCCTCACCCTCGGCACTCGATAGTAACCCAGTAGTGTCGAGCTACTAAGGGGAAGTGATGTGCGGTGCCGGGGCCTGGTCTTCGATCCCGTTGATCGGGTCTTCGATGATGAAGTAGGGGCAACAAGGACAAGGTGGGGGTCACTGATGGATCACTAACCAACCTATACTAAGCAGTTTAGGATAAGCAGGTAAGGTAGAACAGCAGATACAAAGCAGGCTATGCATAAGAATAGGAGCAATCAATAAAAGTAGAAAAATCTAATGCAAGCATGAGAGAATGGAATGAGCGATATCGGGATGATCAAAAAAGGGGGGGCTTGCCTGGTTGCTCTGGAAAGGAGGGGTCATCGTCGGCGTAGTCGATCACAGGGGCAACATCGGTCTCGGGGTCTACCGGAGAGAAGAGGGAGAAGAAACAGTAAATATAAAGCAAACATAGCATCACAAAGCATCAAGTGGCAATATGCTATGCCGGGTGTGACCTAACGTATGGCTACACGATATAGGTGAAGGGGAAAATCAACCGGGAATGTTTTCCCGGTTCCGGAACTGTGTCAAACAGATGACCAGAAGGGAAAGTTCCAAGTTCAAATAGTTAGAGGCATCTGACAGGTATGTGTTTAGCATATTCGGGTTCATTGGATTTTTCTGAGCAACTTTCATATATAAAACTTTTTCATCTGACTTACGGTTTATTTTCTATTCATTTTCAAAGTTTTAAACATTTTCTGAAAAAAACCTGTACTTAAATTAGGCTGACAGGTGGGTCCCCGTTGACTGGGTCAACTGCCCAGTCAGCTGAGACTGACTGGTGGGGCCAGTGCCTAGTCAGCAGGCTAACTGGGTCAACCCTATCCACTGGAAAAGTGAGCAGGGCCCACATGTCATACACAGCGAGTTAATTGGGGGGGTTAGGTTATTGGCTGGGTTAATTAGAGGGTGGGGCCCAATTGTCAATGAGGGTTTGCGTGGCGGTTAGTGGCTAACGATGCCACATCATCAGGTAACGGCGGCTAACCGCCGGTGCTAAACAGGAGCACCCGAGTTGCCCATCCGGCCAACTCCAGCGACCATTCGTCGCGTGGTTTGGTCCGGCGTGATCCTGGGATTGAGCCGCGTCCACTGGGTGGTGGAAGCAGGTACGGGGACGGCCGGAGTCAAGCTTAGCTCCAACAATGGTGGCGGTGACGTTCGGCTGGAAGTGGAATAGCAGCAGTAGTGCACAAACGGACGAGGCAAATGGGGTAGCGAGGTCCTATGCGCGCGGGCAAGCTAAACGGGCACTGGTGCTGGACCATTTGGTCGCCGAAAGATCGTCGACGATGAGCTCCCGCGGTGATGGGCTCGGGCACGTATGAGACGGCAACTATGGGCACGTTGGGGCGAGGAGAAGAGAGCAGGGAGGAAGGAGAGCTCACCAAGGAGCACAAGGAGGCTTGGTGGCGGTTTAGGAGCTGTAGGGGCGGCACCGGAGACGAAGAAGATCGACGACAGCCGAAGATGGGGGTGAAGGGGATCCGATGCTGCAGCGCCTCCGAGCTCCAGCTGAGGCCACCAGTCGAAGGAGTCGACCCCGGCGTAGCTCACCGACAGGGTTAGCGGGCGCGGGGTCCCCGGTGGCTGCGACAACGACGGAGGACGGTGACGCTCGTGCTCGGGCGTCGATGGGGAACGAGGGGGAGAACGAGGAGGGATCTAGTGGGGAGAGGGAGAGGCGGAGCGGGGCAAGTGGTGAGGTGAGTGGGAGAGGCGCCCAAGGCATCGCTCTTATCCTCTCCTGGCGAGGCCAGCGAGGTGGTCGGGTGGCGCCGAGGCACCCGGTCGGTCGAACAGGAGAAAGGGGAAGACGACAGGGGAGGTGGAGTGGGCCGGCTGGTGTGGGCCGACGGCCAGCTGGGCCGTTTGGCCCAGTGGGGCAAGGGTTTTCTCTCTCTTCCCTCTACTTTCCTTTTCTTTCTTTTTTTGATTTATTCCTGTTTTGCAAATTGCTTAGCCACCATGAGAGTTTTGTAAAATATGTGACTTAACTCAACAATTATAGTGCAATATTTACCACTGCCAAAAAATGGTTTGGAGCCAAAATGATTTCATTTGAATTTTTAATAAATGATATGGCACTTTAAATTTCTGTTTTGATGCTGTTTCATGTTGTTTGAGTCACATGAGAAATTTAGGTGATGTTGTTTTTCTGAAAATAATTAGTTATGAATTTTTTTCTATTTAATGAACATTTTAGTTTTCATGTTTGAGAAATTTTGAATTTCACTCATAATTTGAATTTTAATTTGACTTTGATTGTTCATCAAGTGATAAATAGCTTAGTAAGCATGGTGACCTGGCATCATTAACAGGGGATTACTGTAGCATGACACTGGGGGTGTTACAAATCTCCTCCACTACAAGAAATCTTGTCCCGAGATTTAAGTGGTGAAGTAAAGAGTAACTTCGGGAGAACTGACCCTTATAGGGTTAATTATCTGGTGAATAATTCAGGGAATGAGGCAGCAGTATCTCTCGAGCTGAAACCTAATTAACATCGAGAGCAAAGTATGAAGGTACAATAGGATTTCCCAAGCGAATGGACAAACGATAGATACCTGGACAAAGTGTGAGGAAGGGGTTCAGAGCATCGGGAACAGATCATGTCTTGGAAGGTGGCTCGTGACATGATACAAAGCCAAATGCATGAATATTTTGGAATCAGAGATATACAGGAGAGTCAGGTTCCGATCCTGTGGAACTGTGGGTTATGAGCCTACCATGTGGGTTAAAAGTAGAAAGGGGACCGATAGAAAGGCATGTCAGATGATAGACTGTCAGTTAGGTTGTCAACAACATTGGTACCAAGGGCGAGGGACAATGAGAACCATTTTCCTGCTCGGTGAAACGAGGTGGACCAATGGGCGAAGTTCTCATCCATCGGTTGTTACCGGAATGTTAACAGCAATAATAACAGGGTCTCACTGCCAAATTGTCCACCGAGGTGTTTACATAAGCAAGGAACTATTACTACTTAGATCTCATAATTCACAATAAAGGTTAAACAAAACAGTGGAAAGGAAAAGGTGATCATTAGATTAACCAGAACATTAGAAAGGGAAATGTGTTTAAACCCAAATATCAGGGGTATATCTTTTCCCAAGGACAAGAAGAGTATGGTATACATGATAGGACAGTAAGTATAACCATTTAGGTAAGGGGAAAGGAAATTCATGACGTTACCCATACAACACTATTTGGATAATTGATCAAGAAACATTTAGCATTGCGCACCCAATGTTCTTGTTGATGAACGGGGTACCACAGACATGTTTCGGGATAGCATTGACATGGTCATCAGGTAAAGGTCAGACTTCGGGTACATAAAGGATTCACTGGAAACAACTTATAAAATAAGTTATATAATTTCAGCAAGGAAAAGATGAGGATGTGGACGATGGGTGCAGCAGCAATCCATCGACATGTCAAAAAAGATGTATTTCAAAAATTATGTGAACAAGTCTGTGTTCAAAGGAAGGTAAGGATATTGTCGATGATAAAACAATCATTGAGGGGCGAGGATAGCATTTCTCATCATGAATTTGATTAATATCCTGAAACAGGCCAGCATATTGATGGGGATCATGACAAATTTTGTCGAGGTACTATGAAGAGGCCATCGAACAGCGATGACATCAAGCAAAAAGGAATGATGCAGCGAAAGGTTACTGGAACCACAAATGGAACACAAGCTCGAAATCAAGCTTGTTGTTTGAGGTGAAATGATCAGATGAAGAAGATCGACATAAGCTTAGCTCGTCGTCGGAAGTTGTGCTCTGGGAAGAAGGATCGGGTAGCACAATTAAAATTAGCCCGATGATGATATAGCCGATCAGGGTAGCAATGATGTGATGGAGTATCATTCCACTGAGAACTCACAAGAGGTAGTGCAATGACACAATATCCTCGAGATAACAGGGGGAAATACTGGAACCCCATGAAATCCCCTCAAAACCATTTCTGTCCATTTTGAAGTTTGAGCAACTTTACATTGCCAAACATGTCCAAATGTTCTCAAACTTTGTGAACATTCTCAAATGGTCTAATGATTCCTCTAGACCAAATGGCATAAGTTGGAGAAAATGTTATATTGATCAAAGTGCCCCAAAACCCTTCCTGTCCAGAACCAAATTTGAATAACTCTACATTGCCAAGTGTGTCCTTTTGATCTGAATTTTTGTGGACATGTTCAAATCCCCAAATGATGACACAACACCAAGTGGTGCATCAAGGAGAACTGATTTGCATGACTAAATCTTGGTAAAGCCATTTCTGCTAAATTCTAGGGTTTACCAAAGTTGCATTGTCAACTTCCTCCAAATGAGCTCCAACTTGATGATCAACCTCAATTATGTGTGACACTTGATCTTGTTAATTCTCATGTCAAGTGGAGTTCATTTGCGTGCCCAAATTTGCATCAAACACCTTCTATCACTTTTCAAAAATCACCATTTTGACCACTTACACTATTCTCCTTGAGCCCAACTTTTTACCAGAGACTCTCCTAGTTCCCCTTTACCTCTAGTAACTTTAGCATGGCCATGGCTCAATCATTGGTGGGTGAAACCCTCTCCTTCTCTCTCTGGACAAGCCCATTTCTCTCCCTTTCTCACCTCCCTCCTCACTCCAGTGGCAACCAGGGCATCCAATGCCCCTCCCCTCTTCTTTACTCCCTCCTAGAGCTACCAGACATTAGTGGCCGTGCCCACAAGGAATATAAAATGCCATGGCATGCCATTTGCACGCTCTGAAGCGCGCTACAGTGCGCTCTAGCACTGTAGCCGCCCCCTGCCAACCACCTCCGGCCACCTCGGGCCTCCCCAACACGCCCGAAGATGCGCCTCGGTGTCCACATCACGGCAGTTGGTCGGCTCCCTACTCCTTCTCCCTCCTCTTGCCCCAGCTCGCACGCGCGCCACCCACCCGAGCGCACCAGTGAGCAGGCTCAAACACGCGGTGCCCCCTGGCCCCCTTCTCTCTCTCTTTTCACTCCCCTCGCCCTGAACCGACCCCACGAGCACCCCCGACACCTCGCTGTGTGCCCCTGTGGCTTGCAGCGACGGCAACAGCCTCGCCGGCGCATGAGCTCACGGTGCACCTCGCCCCCTTCCCTTAAAGGCCACCCCTAGCCCTCTTTGGCTTCCGATGGCTCTCTCTCCCTCCTGCGCGTCATCCCGACCAGATCACTCCTCTCCCCACGCCCTCCATAGCCCTCCATGGTTGGAGAGCCGCCGCCGGCCTCCACCTAAATTCAGTCGAGCCCGAGCTCTTCTCCCTCTCCTCTCTCCACCAGCAGGCTCCCCTGAGCAAGGCGGAGCTCCCACGCTCTTTCCCTCGTCCGAGGGCGCACCATAGCACCGTGGCCAATCTGGCCCGACGCCACCATCCGCCGGCGTCCAAGCCGCTGTCGCCTCGACCATTCCCAGTAGCCGTGTCATACATGAATGGATGCGGCGTTCGGTGCTGAGCTCATCCATAGCCAGGGCATCACCAGAGGTGCTCTATAGTGCCGGCAGTCGCCGTCGGGGCTCTTTGCTCCCTCGGCCAGGCAAGCGTGCGGGAGGAAGATGAACACGAAGGCCCTGTAGGTGGGCCCCGTGAAAGTGCTAGTTATCGACTAAAGGGGGGTGAATAGGCGATTTTTATCAAAGTCTTCAAAACGTGGAAGTTTCGAAGACAAACAATAGAAATGAGCTAATTGATATGCAACAGAAGATAAACTACAGCAAGCAAACCATAGTCAAGTATGCAATAATGTGAAAGTACAAAGACTAATAGCAGCTTGATAGTAAGGATCAGGATGGAAGATAGTATGAAGCCAATCAACGATAGTAGTCAAGCAATGAAGTCAAACAGGTATGACAAATAGGCAATGACTTCACGAAGACAAACTTAAGGTAAAGGGGTTAGAGGATAGAACCAGTCACTTGTTGAAGACACAGGATTTGTTGGAGCAGTTCCCGTTGCTATGACAACTATACGTCTGGTTAGGGAGGCTGAGATTCAACTCAGAAGACCGCGTCTTCACCTTATTCCCCTTGAGCTAAGGACACACAGTCCTCGCCCAATCACTCTGGTAAGTCTTCAAGGTAGACTTCCGAACCTTCACAGACTTCGTTCACCGGCGATCCACAATGACTCTTGGATGCACAGAACGCGATGCCTAACCGGGTGGAGGATACACAGTCCTCAAGTGTAATAAGTCTTCAGGTCACTCAGACAGAAAGACTTTAGTGATGCCTAACACTCTTTGGCTCTGGGTGTTTGGGCTTTGTCCTCGCAAGGATTTCTCTCTCTCAAAGGCTTCGAGGTGGGTTGCTCTCAAACGACAAAAGCCGTGAATAACACTGAGCAGCCACCAATTTATGGTGTAGGGGGTGGGCTATTTATAGCCACAAGGCAACCCGACCTGATATGTCCAAAATGACCCTAGGTTATTAAGGAATTGACACGTGTTCGAACGGTCAGATTTCAAACACACATGACAACTTTACTTGGGCTACAAGCAAAGCTGACTCATCCAGCCCTGGATAAGATTTTCTCTCATTGTCTTCGCTCGAAGACATAGGATTTGGGTTGAGCATCACTTCAGTCATTCAGACTTTGTTCACTTGGACCCCACTTAACAGTACGGTGGTTCCTATGACTCGACAAACAAGAAAAAGGAAACAACAAAACAACACAGTCTTCGCGCTCCATAGTCTTCACTCAATGTCTTCTCATGTCACAGTCTTCAATATGAATATCTTCACATACCACCATTGTCGTCAATGTCTTCATACATTTTTAGGGGTCATCTCCGGTAGGTAAACCGAATCAATGAGGGACACTACCTGCGTTATCCTGTAATTCTCACAAACACATTAGTCCATCAACCAACTTTGTCATCAATACTCCAAAACCAACTAGGGGTGGCACTAGATGCACTTACAATCTCCCCCTTTTTGGTGATTGATGACAAACTAGTTGAAATTTTCAACAGGGATAAAGTATGTGAAATTGTAAAGGATGGGATATTGTCTTCATAAGTGGCAAAGGCTCCCCATGAAGATGTGCATATAAGTAATTTGCTTTTGGAATGCAAATGCACATGGCAGGTTGTACTTGTGGAGATCCTCTTCAAGTTATGAAGATAATTCATCATGCCTGAAATGATGTAACTAAGAGAGTGACATGCATAATGAAAAATGGATGTCTGTAGAATGATCTAAGTGCGTGTCACATCCCTAGCTTCTGGTAATGCTCTAGGCTAGCTTCATGTGTTCATCATGTTTAAATTTCACTTAAATTTGAAATGAGGATTGGTGGAACCCTCAGAATCATTTTGAAAATGACCCAAATAAAAAAAAATTCCCCAAAAGGGTCCAAGAAAATGCTCATGTTGCCCTCTGAAAATATTGGACAGAGATAAAAATCAAAACAATATTTTTAGGAGCTCATGGACATTTATTTTGGCCATTTGGATTAATTCGATAAATATTTGCATTGGAAAGATATTTCTATATATATGAAATATGGTCCAAAAATTATGCCAATTATAAAAGAGCTCTGGAATAATACCATTAGCCCCTACAAAAATTGGCATAATAAAATTAAATGATTTAATATATTTATTAAATCAAACAAATGTCAGAAAAATAGAAAACAGAAGTAAAATAGGAAAAACAGAGAGAGGGAGGGAAACATTACCTGCAGCCCACCTGGGCCACTTACCTGTAGCCGGCCCAGCTCCTCCCGCTGGCCCAGCCCACCTCCTCCCCCCCCTTGTCCTCTTCTTCCTCTGCCAGTAGGCAGAGGCGAGGCGTGGCGCGCGCCCGAAGAGCGCCGGCCACCTCCTGCTTCGCCGTGGCAGCCTCCCTGCCTCCCTCCTCGACGCCGGAGACGCCACGCCACCCCCTCGGACCCCTCTCACTCTTCCTCGAGGCCCCGCTCCTCTGATCTTTCTCTCTCGCCCGAACCCGAACACAGCCGTCGCCGCCGACGAGAACCACCACGGCCACAGCCACCCCCTCGCCCCTCGGTTGTGCCCACGAGCTCCGCGACGTCGTCCTCGACCCCCTCACCGAACCACGCCCCGCCGGAAGCCCTGCAGCGTCGACTTCGAGCTCTTCTTCAACCTTCGGCCGCCGGTGACCTCGTCTTCGATTCGCGCCGTCTAGGTCGTCCCCAGGCCCACTGAGCTGTGCTTCGACCTCCCAGTGAGCTCCTCCGTCGTTTCCCCCTAACCCCACGGCCTAGCGCTCGTTGTAGCACCACTTCCCATGATGGCCGAAGCACACCGCCGCACGAACTCGTCGCCGACGAGGCTCCGGTGGCCAATCGGCCCCGTGCATATGCCCGTTGGCTTTGTGGGAGCCTGCAGAACGCGTTGTTGCTACCCGTTGATCCTCCCGTGCACGGTGGCGCCGTTTTCATCGGCGCCCGAACTCCGGCGACCGCCAAAGTCGTCGCCGGCGACGTCTCCGGCCACCCCGAGCTCAACCATCACCACCAAGAGCTGCGGCTCGTTCCCAGGAGCTCGTAGATGCTCTCCGCCTCCCGTTTGGTGGCCGTAACATGCAAATGCACTTCCTCCGCCGCGCTCGGCCTCGCCGGCGGTTAAACGCCGGCGAGTTGACCGGGTTTGACCCCCAGGATCGCTGACCAGTGGGCCCGACCCCCCTAACCTTTTAATTAAATTAAATTAACCCCTGTTAACCCCCCTGTCACTGACGTGTGGGTCCCACACGTCAGATTTGACCGGACTGTGCCACGTTGACCTGCTGACATCATCATGACATCAGGCTGATGCAATTAAATCATTTCTGGATTTAATTTAATTCTGAAATTCCAGAAAATAACTAAAACTTCAATAAATCATAGAAAATTAACCGTAACTCCAAATTTAATAAATTATATATGAAAAATTATCAGAATAATTCAAGGAATCCATCTGTACCATTTTCATGCATGTTAGAACAACTTATAGGTGCTGTTTAGCACAAATCATATAAAGGGCATTTAAATAATCACATATGGAGTTTGAATTTGAATCTTGTATTCAAACCAACTTCATTTAATCTGTTGCTAGTTGCATTAGCTCAAAACACATTCATTTTGCCATGTCATGATCATGCATCATATTGTGCATTGCATTGATTGTGTTTTTCTGTGTTGCCGGTATTTGTCCCCTCTCGATAGACGCGATACCGATGATGTGATCGTTGACACTGATGAAGACTCAATGTTATCTTCAGAAGTGCCAGGCAAGCAAAACCCCCTTGTTCATTCCGATACAATCCTACTCTCTCGCTCCTGCTCTCTTTTACTGCATTAGGACAACACCGATTCATCTGTTACTTGCTGCGGTAGCTGAACCCCTTTGTCCTTTGCATGACCTGTCATTGCCACAGTAAATAGATGAAACCCACTAGCATGAGTAGGAGTTGTTTGAGCCCTGTTGTGCCTACTCATTCATGTTTGTTTGTCATGCCTGCTACTGCTTAGAGTTGAGTCAGGTCTGATTCATCGGGGATGAATCAGAGGTGTGTGAACATGTCCTACTGTGTGTGAGCTAAGTGTGTGAACACGATTTGGTAAAGGTAGCGGTGAGAGGCCATGTAGGAGTACATGGTGGGTTGTCTCATTGCAGCCGTCCTCAGGAACTGAGTTCTGTGTTTGTGATCCATGATTCAGCTACTACCACGCATTGGGCCCGAAACCAATGGACCCTCTCGGCTTCTTAATCACCCTTGTCCTCTGTCCAGGAGTTGCAAGTAGTTTCTGGTGTTTGTAGTATGCTGGAGGCCGTGCGCAGCGCTGACCATAGGGGTGGGCTGTGATGCGGTAGGCACGTGGCCGGGTATACCGGGCGCCCGTTTGGTGTCTCGGGAACCCTGTTCACATCGTTTGGGGCTGTGAGCGAAACTCCGGCCGGATCTCCTCATGGATGGAACCCGAATAGGCGATAAACCTGGACTAGAGACTTGAGTGTTTAGGCAGGCCGTGGCCGACACCCACGTTGGGCTTCCGCTTGAAGGTTGCCGAGTACATGTCGTGTAAACGGCGGTAAGTGGTGAGAGCGTGTGTGAAGAAGTACACCCCTGCAGGGTTAACCTAATCTATTCGAATAGCCGTGTCCACGGAAAAGGACTTCTGGGTTGCTTATATCAGTTCATAGACAAGTGAAAGTGGATACTCTAAAATACGCAAGATAAGCGTGAGTGCTATGGATGGCGTTCTCGTAGGGAGACGGGAGCGGATCCATAGTGGTGTATTGATATGGTGAATATGTGGACTCGTGTGCGCCACCTCAAAAGAGTCGCTTGCAGTCGTAGTTTAGGATAGCCACCGAGTCAAAGCTGGCTTGCTGCAGTTAAACCCCACCATCCCCTTTGTTGATAATGATGCATATGTAGATAGTTCTGATGTAAGTCTTGCTGGGTACATTTGTACTCACGTTTGCCTATTTTATGTTTTTGCAGAGAGACTTCAGTCTCACTAGTAATTCCGCGTGGTCTTCGACGTTTAGCTTGTTACCTCAGCTACGATCTTGTGCCTCGGCAGGATTGGTAGATAGTCAGGCTTCTCAGCCTTTTTCATTTATAGATGTCTGTACTCAGACATGATAGCTTCCGCTTGTGCTTTGACTTGTATGCTCTGATTGTTGGGTCATGAGACCCATGTTTGTAATATCTCGCTCCTCGGAGCCTATTGAATAAATTACTTGAGTCATAGAGTCATTTTGTGATGCCATGTTGTATTGCACATATCGAGCATATTGTGTGTATGTTATTGAAATGCTTGGTATGTGTGGGATCTGACCATCTAGTTGTTTATCTTTAGTAGCCTCTCTTACGGGGAAATGTCTCCTAGTGTTTCCACCGAGCCATGGTAGCTTGCTACTGCTCCGGAACACTTAGGCTGGCCGGCATGTGTCCTTCTTCGTTCCTGTGTCTGTCCCTTCGGGGAAATGTCACGCGATGAATACCGGAGTCCTGTTAGCCCGCTACAGCCCGGTTCACCGGAGTCCTGCTAGCCCAGTGCTACAGCCTGGTTTCACTCGCTGATGACCGACACGTTCGATGCTGGGTCATGGATGCCTGTCCCTGTAAGTCTGTGCCACTTTGGGTTTACGACTAGCCATGTCAGCCCGGGCTCTTTATCATATGGATGCTAGCGACACTGTCATATACGTGTGCCAAAAGGCGCAAACGGTCCCGGGCTAAGGTAAGGCGACACCCGTGGGAATACCGTGCGTGAGGCCGCAAAGTGATATGAGGTGTTACATGCTAGATCGATGTGGCATTGAGTCGGGGTCCTGACAGCGTTGGTATCAGAGCTTGACTGCCTGTAGGATTACCAAGCCAAACTGGTCGAAGTTGAGTCTAGAAATTCTTTAGTTATATAAGGGAATTGATTGTGGGATGGAACGTAAGGCTCTTTTTACTCCTTATACCTCATGGCCCTTCTGATCTGAGTCAGTCCATTCTTCCACCCCAGCTCGTATCCGAGCCCACTGACGTGCTCATCGTGATCTCAGGAGTCCGTAGCACGCCCCAGCTCCTCCTGCCGTGCTTCCTAACCCCGACCCCGAGATTGCCCGAACTCCGGCAGCCGCAAAGGAGCTCGCCGCCGGCAGCTCCGGCCACCCCAGCTGCTGTCACTTACCTCTTTAGATGCGCCTTCCTCCCAGGAACCCGTAGGAGCAAACCGCACGTCAAATGGTGCTCCGTAGCGAGCGCACGGCGCACCTCCGCTGTCGGCCGTGGTCGTCGCCGGCGACACTCCGGCGACTGCCGACGTGGCACGCCTAATTAGCACTAATGACGCTCTAAACACCCCCCCACAGCCACTGACAGTGGGCCCCGTAGTGGGTCAAAGCCCGGGTCAACGCGGGATTAGCCCCTGTGTCACTGACGTGTGGACCCCACACGTCAGGTTTGACCTGGACCGCCCGTTGACCTGCTGAGGTCAGCATGAGGTCATGCTGACGCCATAATTCATTTTCTGGAATTATTTTAATTCTAAATATTCAGGAAATTCCAGAAAATGCCTAAAACTTCTAAAAATCATAGAAAATTAACCGTAACTCCAAATTAAATAAATTATATATGAAAAATTATCAGAAAAATTCAAGGAATCCATCTGTACCATTTTCATGCATGTTAGAACAACTTATCACTACTGTTTAGGACAAATGAAGTGAATGACATTTAAATAACCCCATATGGAGTTTGAATTTGAATTTTGGATTCAAACCAACTTCATTTAATCTGGTTTTAGGTGCATTAGCCCAAAACACATTCATATTGCCATGTCATAGCATGCATCATATTGTGCATTGCATTGATCGTGTCTTTTCTGTATTTGCCGGTAATTGTCCCCTCTCGATAGACGTGACACCGATGATGCGATCGTTGACACTGACGAAGACTCAATGTTATCTTCAGAAGTGCCAGGCAAGCAAAACCCCCTTGTTCATTCCGATAAAATCCCACTCTCTCGCTCCTGCTCTCTTTTTACTGCATTAGGACAACACCGAATCATCTGTTACATGCTGCGGTAGTTGAACCCCTTTATCCTCTGCATGACCTGTCATTGCCACAGTAAATAGATGAAACCCACTAGCATGAGTAGGAGTTGTTTGAGCCCTGTTGTGCCTACTCATTCATGCTTGTTTGTCATGCCTGCTATTGCTTAGAGTCGAGTCAGGTCTGATTCATCGGGGATGAATCAGAGGTGTGTGAACATGTCCTACTGTGTGTGAGCTAAGTGTGTGAACACGATTTGGTAAAGGTAGCGGTGAGAGGCCATGTAGGAGTACATGGTGGGTTGTCTCATTGTAGCCGTCCTCAGGAACTGAGTTCTGTGTTTGTGATCCATGATTCAGCTACTACCATACATTGGGCCCTGAAATATGACCCCGCTCGACTTCTTATTCACCCTTGTCCTCTGTCCAGGAGTTGCAAGTAGTTTCTGGTGTTTGTAGTATGCTGGAGGCCGTGGACAGCGCTGACCGTAGGGGTGGGCTGTGATGCGGTAGGCACGTGGCCGGGTATACCGGGCACCCGTTTGGTGTCACGGAACCCTGTTCACATCGTTTGGGGCTGTGAGCGAAACTCCGGCCGGATCTCCTCATGGATGGAACCCGAATAGGCGATAAACCTGGACTAGAGACTTAGGTGTTTAGGTAGGTCGTGGTCTACACCCACGTCGGCTTTCGCTTGAAGTCTGCCGAGCACATGTCGTGTGCAGACGCTAAGTGGTGGAAACATGTATGAAGAAGTACACCCCTGCAGGGTTAATATCATCTATTCGAATAGCCGTGTCCACGGAAAAGGACTTCTGGGTTGCTTATATCAGTTCATAGACAAGTGAAAGTGGATACTCTAAAATACGCAAGATAAGCGTGAGTGCTATGGATGGCGTTCTCGTAGGGAGACGGGAGCGGATCCATAGTGGTGTATTGATATGGTGAATATGTGGACTCGTGTGCGCCACCTCAAAAGAGTCGCTTGCAGTCGTAGTTTAGGATAGCCACCGAGTCAAAGCTGGCTTGCTGCAGTTAAACCCCACCATCCCCTTTGTTGATAATGATGCATATGTAGATAGTTCTGATGTAAGTCTTGCTGGGTACATTTGTACTCACGTTTGCCTATTTTATGTTTTTGCAGAGAGACTTCAGTCTCACTAGTAATTCCGTGTGGTCTTCGACGTTTAGCTTGTTACCTCAGCTACGATCTTGTGCCTCGGCAGGATTGGTAGATAGTCAGGCTTCTCAGCCTTTTTCATTTATAGATGTCTGTACTCAGACATGATAGCTTCCGCTTGTGCTTTGACTTGTATGCTCTGATTGTTGGGTCATGAGACCCATGTTTGTAATATCTCGCTCCTCGGAGCCTATTGATTAAATTACTTGAGTCATAGAGTCATTTTGTGATGCCATGTTGTATTGCACATATAGAGCATATTGTGTGTATGTTATTGAAATGCTTGGTATGTGTGGGATCTGACCATCTAGTTGTTTATCTTTAGTAGCCTCTCTTACGGGGAAATGTCTCCTAGTGTTTCCACCGAGCCATGGTAGCTTGCTACTGCTCCGGAACACTTAGGCTGGCCGGCATGTGTCCTTCGTTCCTGTGTCTGTCCCTTCGGGGAAATGTCACGCGATGAATACCGGAGTCCTGTTAGCCCGCTACAGCCCGGTTCACCGGAGTCCTGCTAGCCCAGTGCTACAGCCTGGTTTCACTCGCTGATGACCGACACGTTCGATGCTGGGTCATGGATGCCTGTCCCTGTAAGTCTGTGCCACTTTGGGTTTACGACTAGCCATGTCAGCCCGGGCTCTTTATCATATGGATGCTAGCGACACTGTCATATACGTGTGCCAAAAGGCGCAAACGGTCCCGGGCTAAGGTAAGGCGACACCCGTGGAATACCGTGCGTGAGGCCGCAAAGTGATATGAGGTGTTACATGCTAGATCGATGTGGCATTGAGTCGGGGTCCTGACAGCGTTGGTATCAGAGGTTGACTGCCTGTAGGTTTACCAAGCCAAACTGGTCGAAGTTGAGTCTAGAAATTCTTTAGTTATATAAGGGAATTGATTGTGGGATGGAACTTAAGGCTCTTTTTACTCCTTATACCTCATGGCCTTCTGATCTGAGTCATCTTATCTTTCCTACGGGGTTAAGAAACTAGGCTTTCTCTTCTTTCTATCAGGATCACGTATTACTAGTCCGTAGACTTATAAGATTGTTGGATTTAAGCTTGAGTTCAGTTTCTACTACTTCCGTATGTTAATTGTTGATCTCGAAACCTTGATATCGTGTTTCTGGGTGGTTATGCCACCACTTTTGTGAATGTCTCAAACCTTTTTTTTTGAGCATTTACAGCCGTTACGCTGTCCGAGTCATCTCAGGTCTCTAAACAGTCTGATGCACTTGCAAATTCCTTCCTCCCGTTTCAATGTTCCTTTGGGCCAGATTAACCACACTAATTAGTGAGTTGAGGTACTCTGTTACCTTGACATAAATGTTGGAGATATTATTGTGACCCTAGGTGTCTTAGGGGATCATCTAGTAATTAGCCAGGATTTGTGTTCCCAGTGTGATGATTCTGGCCATCATTCTCGAAAGCATCCCGTGATGCTACTTAGTAGTAGGTATTCTGCTCCTGGGTTCTTGAACCCGAGATTCACTCTACCTACCTCATGTTGTTAGTAATTGCTAGCTCCTTTAGGATATTAGTAACCTTGTGATAGTCCTCGAGGTCCGTGGTATTTCCTTCTTCCAATTACCATGAACCACTCTTGGCAGGAGTTCTTCTGGATTAAAAGATCACAATTAGAGTACTCTTGAGGAGATCTCCACTCATAAATCGTGACTCTGCCAGTTCTACCTTTCTGCATGGGTTATCCGGAAGAAATATGTTGAACTTGGTTCGACATACTAATCTATGCATCCACAACTCAGTAAGTTATATGTTCCTTTGAGTTGTTCTTTTTAGTTGCATTCTGACCCTCGTCTATCAGTTGATAGTCAAGAGTATGTGTGCGTTCGTTTATCGATGCCTATTACTCTTGTGGTCCGTCAAGCCATTCCATTCCGGGATGACTAGGAGAAACAAACTCCAGTACCTCTTCCATATCCAGGATTGGGTCAAAGAAGTTGTGCTCCGCAGATCAAATTGCTAATCCAGCTTTTGTCCTGTTCTACCTTGGAGTATTACCATCTTTATATCGGGATTGTTATAGGAATTGCACACCATCCTATGAACTCTTGGTACAGTGATACTTCTCGCCATCCTTTTTCATTCCTCGGTTCCGTGTTGATGCAACCGGAATACCGACAAATGAATTGTGATGTGTGAAATCAATACTCCTAGCAACCTCGTTGCTTGGTAGTTAAAGGATAATAATTTTATTCTTAGTATGTTGGTTATTGAATCACCATTCTAAGATTGATCGTGCTACCTAGTCCTTATTTCCTGGTGCACTCTTTGATTGATGAGTTAGGATTTGTCAAGTCCTCGCTCATTTGATCATATCATCTTGCCCTGAAAAGCAAGATTGTTCTCGAGCCTAGTAACATATCGGTGGTTCGTGATTTTCCGAAGATCTTCTCGGAAGTACTACCAGGTTGTCACCTGACCGCTATGTTGAGCTCGTGATCAAGTTGGTTTCTTGTGAACCACCCTTTCTCCAAGAATCCGTGTTGGATACCCCTGAGCTAGTTGGTTAAGCTAAACGACAACTTGGAGAGTTGGAAGATAAAAGCTTGCCTGACTTAGTTTGTTCCAAAGGGATATTCTTGTGTGTGTGTGTTGAAGAAAGATGATATGTTCATCAATTGGTCCTTGTGAACAATTGTTGGATCTATTGTCTTGCCAAAACTTTGATTTGAGTATGGGCTATTCTCAAATCAAATCCGAACCAACGATATTCGTAATGTTGTCCTACTCGTGGTTGATCCCTCGAGCATACACCATTATATCTTTCGGGTCTGACCAATGCTATCACCGTGTTCACTTAACTATGGAATTCCTTTTAAAGGGAAACCCAGATGAATTGTTGTTGATCCCATTGACAACATCCTTATCTCCTCCATGATTTTGTTGAACATTAAGCTAGTGTTGGAAACTTTTGAAAGCATTTGTTCATGCTAGCTCCTGAAGCATATGTTCGGATGTAAGAAGTGACTTCCTCTAGTTCATGTGCATTTGATGCAAGTTGCCGCCGTGGATTCGAGAAAGTCAATGTTGTTCCTTTGGAATCGTCCCAAATCAGTCATGCATACGTGCGAAGTATTCTGTGGTCTGGAGACTTGCAACCTTCATTCCATATGTGTCCCGAGCACACCAAGCCACTGATTGATTTGTTCAAGGAGAAGAAGTTCCTTCATAAGGGCTAATCATATGACTTATGCAAGGACTTCGTTATCCACGGTGATGGTTCCCAACCAGAACTCGGTAGTGTTTTATTGTAAGACTACCACGTGGTCATGCTTGTCCGGGACAACGTGTTCACATGTTTGTAGCAGAACCAGCTCATGTTTTGGAGCTTACTATCGTAGTTCATTTCCCGAGAATCTCGCAACGTCATCTCGTCGATTTGTGTTGCAAACTTTCATTTTTCTTTCTAGACTTGATGAGTCTGGAATATCCTGACATCAACCAGATCTGAGTCTCAGGCAGATATGATGGTTGGAATATTTCCCAAGAACTATAATATTGGTTCCTCGATAACCGGTAAAGTGGATGTCGTGGCCAACACACCCAGCCGGAAGACTTCTTATTGTAGTATCTTGTTTGAGGAAGTTGGCCACCTCCCCATAAGGATTTCGCAGGATTATCGCCGTAACTGTTCCTTATGGATTCTATTGCTCCCGAAGTCCGACCTTTTACCTGATGTTCTAGTTATCAAACCATATCTATGAATGGGTTATACTAGCACATCAAGGAGAACATTAGAAGCGGAGTGCTAAATGTCTCTCGGTCGATCATCCAGATTTTATTTGCTTGGCCTCGCTAAGGTGAAATCTAAGAAAGTGTTATCCTCCTTCGCATCTGCATCGTCCATCGCTATTCATCATGGTAGTATGTTGTGTTGTCAGCACCCTTGACGCGGTTGTTGATAAAACCTTGATGATTGTGGAAATGCTCAAGTTCTTGAGAGCACGCACAAGCGCTACGTCTTATCATCGGCACTAGCTGGGATTGCCCCAGATTTCCTCGGTTATGCTATAACCACTTCAACAGTGAATTCACTCTCTATTGTTGGGTTCTTCCCCAGTTACCAGAATCATTCCCAGCATTTGCATTTTGTTCCTAGCTTGCACCGCCAATGTGCCATTCTACCATGGGTCTCTTCCATTTCCGGTGATAAGCAAATTCATCCATTACGTTGTCTTCAACAAGGTAATCCACATCATCCAAGTCCGAGTATACCATTCTACCGACCCCCTCCAAACGATCGCTCGAGAATTGCCTTAGGTTAGTTTAAAGAGTTTCAATGATCTCTGAATCAAAAGTAATTCTTTTTGCCACTTAAGGGGATATCTCTACGAGTCACCTTCCCTAAGGTGTATCGTTATGGTATCATGGCAACTCAACTCCTCGCTACGTTGACAATCGTTTACCACCTTCTTAGGTATGAAATTGTTGTCTACCTAGCGAACCTTCGTCATCCGTTTCTTTCCACCCCTCTTGATGTGTATCTCGTGTCTCAACCCGAGAGATGGTCCTATGTCTCATTCCGTGAGTTGTTCGATCTTCGAGAAGATCGACCCTTCTAGAGTCTCCTTCTTCCCTCCATGTCATGTTGGCAGGATTTCTCAGAGCAAGACGACAAGACAAAGATGGTGTTCAACTCAACGTTCATTTGAAGTGCAACCTGGATCGTGAAGATTGTACTAGTTTGCGTTTCCCCTTCATCCTACCCTACGCTTGAATCTCGAGACGAGATTCTTGTTTAGTGGGGGTGAGTTGTCACATCCCTAGCTTCTGGTAATGCTCTAGGCTAGCTTCATGTGTGCATCATGTTTAAATTTCACTTAAATTTGAAATGAGGATTGGTGGAACCCTCAGAAACATTTTGAAAATGACCCAAATAAAAAAAAATTCCCCAAAAGGGTCCAAGAAAATGCTCATGTTGCCCTCTGAAAATATTGGACAGAGATAAAAATCAAAACAATATTTTTAGGAGCTCATGGACATTTATTTTGGCCATTTGGATTAATTCGATAAATATTTGCATTGGAAAGATATTTCTATATATA
This sequence comes from Triticum aestivum, assembly GCF_018294505.1. Classification (NCBI taxonomy): domain Eukaryota; kingdom Viridiplantae; phylum Streptophyta; class Magnoliopsida; order Poales; family Poaceae; genus Triticum; species Triticum aestivum. Next base: position 312,372,796 of record NC_057798.1, read on the forward strand.
TGAAATATGGTCCAAAAATTATGCCAATTATAAAAGAGCTCTGGAATAATACCATTAGCCCCTACAAAAATTGGCATAATAAAATTAAATGATTTAATATATTTATTAAATCAAACAAATGTCAGAAAAATAGGAAACAGAAGTAAAATAGGAAAAACAGAGAGAGGGAGGGAAACATTACCTGCAGCCCACCTGGGCCACTTACCTGTAGCCGGCCCAGCTCCTCCCGCTGGCCCAGCCCACCTCCTCCCCCCCTTGTCCTCTTCTTCCTCTGCCAGTAGGCAGAGGCGAGGCGTGGCGCGCGCCCGAAGAGCGCCGGCCACCTCCTGCTTCGCCGTGGCAGCCTCCCTGCCTCCCTCCTCGACGCCGGAGACGCCACGCCACCCCCTCGGACCCCTCTCACTCTTCCTCGAGGCCCCGCTCCTCTGCTCTTTCTCTCTCGCCCGAACCCGAACACAGCCGTCGCCGCCGACGAGAACCACCACGGCCACAGCCACCCCCTCGCCCCTCGGTTGTGCCCACGAGCTCCGCGACGTCGTCCTCGACCCCCTCACCGAACCACGCCCCGCCGGAAGCCCTGCAGCGTCGACTTCGAGCTCTTCTTCAACCTTCGGCCGCCGGTGACCTCGTCTTCGATTCGCGCCGTCTAGGTCGTCCCCAGGCCCACTGAGCTGCGCTTCGACCTCCCAGTGAGCTCCTCCGTCGTTTCCCCCTAACCCAACGGCCTAGCGCTCGTTGTAGCACCACTTCCCATGATGGCCGAAGCACACCGCCGCACGAACTCGTCGCCGACGAGGCTCCGGTGGCCAATCGGCCCCGTGCATATGCCCGTTGGCTTTGTGGGAGCCTGCAGAACGCGTTGTTGCTACCCGTTGATCCTCCCGTGCACGGTGGCGCCGTTTTCATTGGCGCCCGAACTCCGGCGACCGCCAAAGTCGTCGCCGGCGACGTCTCCGGCCACCCCGAGCTCAACCATCACCACCAAGAGCTGCGGCTCGTTCCCAGGAGCTCGTAGATGCTCTCCGCCTCCCGTTTGGTGGCCGTAACGTGCAAATGCACTTCCTCCGCCGCGCTCGGCCTCGCCGGCGGCTAAACGCCGGCGAGTTGACCGGGTTTGACCCCCAGGGTCGCTGACCAGTGGGCCCGACCCCCCCTAACCTTTTAATTAAATTAAATTAACCCCTGTTAACCCCCCTTTCACTGACGTGTGGGTCCCACACGTCAGATTTGACCGGACTGTGCCACGTTGACCTGCTGACGTCATCATGACATCAGGCTGACGCAATTAAATCATTTCTGGATTTAATTTAATTCTGAAATTCCAGAAAATAACTAAAACTTCAATAAATCATAGAAAATTAACCGTAACTCCAAATTTAATAAATTATATATGAAAAATTATCAGAAAAATTCAAGGAATCCATCTGTACCATTTTCATGCATGTTAGAACAACTTATAGGTGCTGTTTAGCACAAATCATATAAAGGGCATTTAAATAATCACATATGGAGTTTGAATTTGAATCTTGTATTCAAACCAACTTCATTTAATCTGTTGCTAGTTGCATTAGCTCAAAACACATTCATTTTGCCATGTCATGATCATGCATCATATTGTGCATTGCATTAATTGTGTTTTTCTGTGTTGCCGGTATTTGTCCCCTCTCGATAGACGCGATACCGATGATGTGATCGTTGACACTGATGAAGACTCAATGTTATCTTCAGAAGTGCCAGGCAAGCAAAACCCCCTTGTTCATTCCGATACAATCCTACTCTCTCGCTCCTGCTCTCTTTTACTGCATTAGGACAACACCGATTCATCTGTTACTTGCTGCGGTAGCTGAACCCCTTTGTCCTTTGCATGACCTGTCATTGCCACAGTAAATAGATGAAACCCACTAGCATGAGTAGGAGTTGTTTGAGCCCTGTTGTGCCTACTCATTCATGTTTGTTTGTCATGCCTGCTACTGCTTAGAGTTGAGTCAGGTCTGATTCATCGGGGATGAATCAGAGGTGTGTGAACATGTCCTACTGTGTGTGAGCTAAGTGTGTGAACACGATTTGGTAAAGGTAGCGGTGAGAGGTCATGTAGGAGTACATGGTGGGTTGTCTCATTGCAGCCGTCCTCAGGAACTGAGTTCTGTGTTTGTGATCCATGATTCAGCTACTACCACGCATTGGGCCCGAAACCAATGGACCCTCTCGGCTTCTTAATCACCCTTGTCCTCTGTCCAGGAGTTGCAAGTAGTTTCTGGTGTTTGTAGTATGCTGGAGGCCGTGCGCAGCGCTGACCGTAGGGGTGGGCTGTGATGCGGTAGGCACGTGTCCGGGTATACCGGGCGCCCGTTTGGTGTCTCGGGAACCCTGTTCACATCATTTGGGGCTGTGAGCGAAACTCCGGCCGGATCTCCTCATGGATGGAACCCGAATAGGCGATAAACATGGACTAGAGACTTGAGTGTTTAGGCAGGCCGTGGCCGACACCCACGTTGGGCTTCCGCTTGAAGGTTGCCGAGTACATGTCGTGTAAACGGCGGTAAGTGGTGAGAGCGTGTGTGAAGAAGTACACCCCTGCAGGGTTAACCTAATCTATTCGAATAGCCGTGTCCACGGAAAAGGACTTCTGGGTTGCTTATATCAGTTCATAGACAAGTGAAAGTGGATACTCTAAAATACGCAAGATAAGCGTGAGTGCTATGGATGGCGTTCTCGTAGGGAGACGGGAGCGGATCCATAGTGGTGTATTGATATGGTGAATATGTGGACTCGTGTGCGCCACCTCAAAAGAGTCGCTTGCAGTCGTAGTTTAGGATAGCCACCGAGTCAAAGCTGGCTTGCTGCAGTTAAACCCCACCATCCCCTTTGTTGATAATGATGCATATGTAGATAGTTCTGATGTAAGTCTTGCTGGGTACATTTGTACTCACGTTTGCCTATTTTATGTTTTTGCAGAGAGACTTCAGTCTCACTAGTAATTCCGTGTGGTCTTCGACGTTTAGCTTGTTACCTCAGCTACGATCTTGTGCCTCGGCAGGATTGGTAGATAGTCAGGCTTCTCAGCCTTTTTCATTTATAGATGTCTGTACTCAGACATGATAGCTTCCGCTTGTGCTTTGACTTGTATGCTCTGATTGTTGGGTCATGAGACCCATGTTTGTAATATCTCGCTCCTCGGAGCCTATTGATTAAATTACTTGAGTCATAGAGTCATTTTGTGATGCCATGTTGTATTGCACATATCGAGCATATTGTGTGTATGTTATTGAAATGCTTGGTATGTGTGGGATCTGACCATCTAGTTGTTTATCTTTAGTAGCCTCTCTTACGGGGAAATGTCTCCTAGTGTTTCCACCGAGCCATGGTAGCTTGCTACTGCTCCGGAACACTTAGGCTGGCCAGCATGTGTCCTTCTTCGTTCCTGTGTCTGTCCCTTCGGGGAAATGTCACGCGATGAATACCGGAGTCCTGTTAGCCCGCTACAGCCCGGTTCACCGGAGTCCTGCTAGCCCAGTGCTACAGCCTGGTTTCACTCGCTGATGACCGACACGTTCGATGCTGGGTCATGGATGCATGTCCCTGTAAGTCTGTGCCACTTTGGGTTTACGACTAGCCATGTCAGCCCGGGCTCTTTATCATATGGATGCTAGCGACACTGTCATATACGTGTGCCAAAAGGCGCAAACGGTCCCGGGCTAAGGTAAGGCGACACCCGTGGAATACCGTGCGTGAGGCCGCAAAGTGATATGAGGTGTTACATGCTAGATCGATGTGGCATTGAGTAGGGGTCCTGACAGTGCGGAAGTTATCATCGCACACAGAAAAGCAAATAAGTAGCAGACGACCATCGAGTTTAAGTGTTACAACTCAACGAACGAAATGTATCAAAAGCAAGAGTTGTAATCACTAGGCAAAATATAAAGCAACCGCCCATATTGTAACGCCCCGGATTCGATGCGCCAGGTGTCCGCCAGATATTCACCGTCGTTGCCATGTCGTTTGCTTGCGTGTTGCATTTCATCATGTCATCATGTGCATTTCATTTTGCATACGTGTTCGTTTCTTGCATCCGAGCATTTTCCCCGTTGTCCGTTTTGCAATCCGGCACTCCTATGCCCTCCGGCGTCCCCCTTTTGTCTCTCGTTGTGAGTGGGTGTTAAACATTCTCGGAATGGACCGAGGTTTGCCAAGCGGCCTTGGTATACCACCGGTAGACCGCCTGCCAAGTTTCGTGCCATTTGGAGTTCGTTTGATACTCCAACGGTTAACCACGTAGCCTGAAACCCCCTCTCTCTTTGCAGCCCAGCCCCTCTTCACCACATCCCATGAGCCCATCCAAACCCCCTCCATGCTCTCGGTCGTTCGATCACGATCGTGTGGGTGAAAACCGCACTCCATTTGGAGTCTCCTAGCTCCCTCTACCTATTTATATGTCCCTCTCCCCCGAAATCTCGTAGGAAAACACCCCTAACCCTAGCAGTCTTCCTCCTCGCGCCGCCGAACATGTCCATCCGCGTCGGACATGTACGCCAGACACATCACCCAGGCCAATCGCAGGCCGCCACCTCAGCGCCGCCACCTCCGTGCCCAATCCCGAGCCGCCACCTCGGCTCCTCTCGCCTCCCACCGCGCCGGTCACCCGGGGTCCAGATCCAGCCTGCCCCGGGCCGA
>NC_057798.1:312377792-312382251 GCF_018294505.1 Triticum aestivum
GCGAGTCCGGCCAGTCGCCGCCGTGGCCCCGCGGCTCCCTCCGGTGGCCGCGCGGCCCCGCCGGCCTTCGTCGCTCCTCCGTCGTCCCCGACCCTGCCGGCGCCTCCCCGTGCCTCCCCGACCACCTCCGACGCCAACTCCGGCGAACCTCAGCATCCGTGCCCGATCTGGATCTGCAAAGGTTGACCCCGATTTTGCCTAAGTCCCGAGATATTTTTGCATTATGGTCCCCTGTTCATCGCATCATAACTTGCTGCATACTGCTCCGTTTCATGCGTGTAATATGTCAAAATGTTCATTGAGAGATGCTCTTCATTTCATTCCATTGAATCATATTCATTTGAGCTCATCTGGATGCCTGAATCATCGTTGCAAGAGTGCTATATGATGTTGTCTGTTGTCTGTTAACAGAACTTGCTCATTTGTCATTTTTGCCATGATTGATGTGTGCATCCTATGAGGTTGATGTCTACATGTGTTTTGAACTGCATCATGCCATATTTACAGGGGTGTATGCCATGTATTTTTGTGATCAATGTGGTGACTAGAACAGGCATGCAAACTAGGCTTCGTGATGTTGCTGATTTTAGTCCCTGTTCTGCTGTTATTTTTATGGCATGTAAACATGTTGCTAAAGAGAGATCCAAGCATATTTTGAGATACTTCAGTAAGGGTGTTTTGAACATATGGTTATACTCTATCCATTTATGCCCCTGTTTGCAATTATGGAGTAGTCTAGCATGTCATTTGCTTGCTCTACTTTTGCTATAAAATGATTCCTGGCAGATTGTTTACATGTTATTCAATTTTGCCTAGGTTGTTGTAGTTGATCCTTGCATGCTATGAACTTGTTCTTGCCTTGGTTAGTTTCATAAAATTGTCTTCTTGCTGATGCTATGCTTATATTGTCATACAATGAATTGTGGTGAGTGAATCAAGCTTGTTAATTAGGGTACTTGCTGTTATTGTTTTTATAGGCTGAATCTGTTATTTCGTGATGCTATGTAAACCTGCTGCTACAAGTCATTCTATGCATAATCTGGAGATTTTCACTAAGGAAGTTTTGTTATACATGTCATGCTCTATCCATCCATACCCCTGGTTGCATTTATAGCCTGCTGTAGCTTGTTGTAATCTTGCCCTCAAATTGCTAAATAATGTTGCTGTCAGCCTGTTAACATTAAGTTCAGTTGTTACCATGATTGTTGTTAGTGATACATGCACCCTATGAACTTGCTATTGCCATGCTTAGCTTCATAATCATGTCTTCTTACTGTTGGTTGTGTTGCCATGCCATTTATTGCTCTGTGGTGAGTGGTACAAGCTCATCTACATGCCTACTTATCGTTGTTCCTGCCATGTTTGAATCTGTCATATAACTTGCCATGTTTACATGGGTGCCATCATATCTTCTGATCCTTTTTGGCTCATGGTCAGTAAAGGATTTTTTTTCTATGCAATTAGTAGGTTCATGCCATGCCTTTGTTTGCCATGATAAGTTCCTGTAACATGTTGTTTGATAGCTCTAAACATTGCAACCTGATGTTATTTCTGCAAAGTCTGAAACTGTTATTATTTGCAATCTTGCCATTTGTGTTTGAGCATGTTCTAGTAGTTTATGGAGATAGCTCAGTGTTCATGTTTTGTCATGCTTTACCTGTAGATCATGTCCATGCCTTTTTTTCTCATGTTGGTGTGATGTAGCATATTATTTTGATGCTTGCAATATGCCTACTTGCTATTTTGGACAGATTGTTGCTATAACTTGTTTCATGTGTGTGTTGAACCGTTGCTCCGTTTTGATTGTGCTCTATATGAAACTTGCTTAGAATTGCATGTAGTTTCATATTATCATGTTGCATCCTTGTTTTGAGGTGTTTGCTTGATGTTTGGGTGCATTTTGCATCAATGCCATGTTTAACTTGTTTTGCTCATATCTTCTAGGCCGTAGCTCCTAATCTAATGAACTTTATATGTAACTTGACTAGAATCTCGTGTAGATCATCTTGGTGCATCTTAACTTGCTGTTTAACAAATTGAACATAAGGTTTATTCAGATCTGAACCAATTTTGAAACTTGCATATGATGTGTTGCTCTTGTTTGCATCATCTCTTGCCATGGGTACCTTCATGTAGCCTTGTCATGCATGATGCTTGATTGTGCATCATGCCTTGTTCATGTGTGGTGTGTTTACCATGTTGTGTGCTTCTTCTTGATAGTTCCCATTTCGTTGTGATCGTGAGGACTCATTCGTCTACGCTTGGTTTGGCTTCATCCGTTCGTCTTCTTCATGGACTCGTTCTTCTTCCTTGCGGGATTTCAGGCAAGATGACCGCTACCCTGGATCTCACTACTATCATTGCTATGCTAGTTCCTTCGTTCTATCGCTATGCTGCGTTACCTATCTTTTGCTCATCAAGCCTCCCAAATTGCCATAAACCTCTAACCTATGACACCCTTCCTAGCAAATCGTTGTTCGGCTATGTTACCGCTTTGCTCAGCCCCTCTTATAGCGTTGTTAGTTGCAGGTGAAGTTGAAGATTGCTCCATGGTGGACAGGATTATGTTGGGATATCACAATATCTCTTATTTAATTAAGGCATCTATATACTTGGTAAAGGGTGGAAGGCTCGGCCTTATGCCTGGTGTTTTGTTCCACTCTTGCCGCCCTTGTTTCCGTCATACCGGTGTTATGTTCCCGGATTTTGTGTTCCTTACGCAGTTGGGTGATTTATGGGACCCCCTTGACAGTTTGCTTTGAATAAAACTCCTCCAGCAAGGCCCAACCTTGGTTTTACCATTTGCCTCACCACCAACTACATTTCCCTTGGGAGTAATTAACCCAAGGGTCATCTTTATTTTAGCCCCCACCGAGCTAGTGCTTGTCTAAGTGTTGGTCTGAACCGCGCAGCCTGCGGGGCCCCCTCGGGGAAACTCGAGGTCTAGTTTTACTCGTAGCTTGACTTATCCGGTGTTGCCCTAAGAACGAGATATGTGCAGCTCCTATCGGGATTGTCGGCGCATCGGGCGGCTTTGCTGGTCTTGTTTTACCATTGTCAAAATGTGTTGTAAACCGGGATTCCGAGTCTGATCGGGTCTTCCTGGGAGAAGGTATATCCTTTGTTGATTTCGAGAGCTTATCATGGGCTAAGTTGGGACACCCCTGCAGGGTATAAACTTTCGAAAGTCGTGCCCGTGGTTATGGGCAGGTGGGAATTTTTTAATGTCCGGTTATAGATAACTTGACACCAGATCCTAATTAAAACGCATCAACCGCGTGTGTAGCCGTGATGGTCTCTTTTCGGCAGAGTTCGGGAAGTGAACACGGTTTTGGGTTATGTTTGACGTAAGTAGGAGTTCAGGATCACTTCCTGATCATTGCTAGTTTCACGACCGTTCTGCTTGCTCCCTTCTCGCTCTTATTTGCATATGTTCGCCACCATATATGCTTAGTCGCTGCTGCAGCCTCACCACTTTACCCCTTCCTTTCCCTTTAAGCTTTGCTAGTCTTGATACCCATGGTAATGGGATTGCTGAGTCCTCGTGGCTCACAGATTACTACAACAACAGTTGCAGGTACAGGTTTATGTGATGATCATGACGCGAGAGCGATGCTTGCTTGTTTTGGAGTTCCTCTTCTGCTTCTTCTTTGATCAGGGGATAGGTTCCAGGTCGGCAGCCTGGGCTAGCAGGGTGGATGTCGTTTGAGTTTCTGTTTGTGTTCCATCCGTAGTCGGATGGTGCTCTTACAGATGATGGTGTATTCGTGTGGCATTGTATGCCTTATGTATGTATCCCTATCTATTATGTAATGTTGATGTAATGATATCCACGTTGCAAAAGCGTTTCAATATGCGGTTCTATCCTTGATGGGACCTTTGAGTCTCTTTAGGATAGTATCGCATATTGGGCGTGACAAGTTGGTATCAGAGCCTCGACCGACCCTAGGAGCCCCCTTGATTGATCGTGTAGTCTGGCCGATGTTGAGTCTAGAATAAACTGTTTTCGGAGTCTAGTTATATCGGGGAGTAGGAATACTTTTTACTCCTCAGCCCCTTCGTCGCTCTGGTGAGGAATCTTGACGTAGGTGTTTTAAATTACTCCTCTCCCCTTTCAAACTTTTCTTTAGGATCACGTAGTTGGTTTTCCGATCGTTGGTTCTCAGCTCTTTTGATCCGGTGCATTTCTCGTCAAGTCGACTCGAGCCTTTTCATCTTTGCCAAGTGCAATCCTCAGTTGTCTTCTTTTCCCACCCGCCCACCCCTTTTCTTCTTGGAACCGGAGTCCGTAATCGAGCATCCATCCTACTCTTGCAAAGTCTTTGCTTTCTTTCCTCAATGATTTCAACCGGTGTTTTTCTCTTCAAGATATTCGTCGGTTCCCCCTTCCAAGTCGCCTTTGTTTTCCCGCCCTCCCACCCTTTTTATTTCCGGAGTCTGACTCTCTCTCGACCATCAA
>NC_057798.1:312382533-312385047 GCF_018294505.1 Triticum aestivum
ACCATCAATTTCATTCGTGCGGAGCCTCTTCAGTCTTCCCTCAATTATTTCAACCGGCGAATTCTCGTTTTGTTCGACATTCTTCATCTCTTCTTTGGTGGACTCAATTCATGTTTTTTCGGTGTTAATTATATTCTTTCCCTCGGATCAAGTGTTTCTCCTTGCTCGTTTGACTCTTGCCATTCAATCATTCGGGAGTTCGGAAGACATATCAGGAGATTCATCTGTGTTCAAATTAATTCGAGGTTGTCACCTCATTCAAATATTTCAATTGTTCCGGTGCATCATCTATCTGCTCAACAAACCTTTCCAACGCTGTTATCTCTTCAGTGGGCCCTAACCCACAGGTCTTTTCCCAGGATCTTACCCGACTCTTCTAATTATTACGGAGTTTTTCTCAATTCTTTTCAAAGTGTGATGTAAGAATGGATTCCATCAGTCACATGCCTTCTCCAAGACCGTTTTCAAACTCTTTTCATTGTTGGCTCAACCTCTTTGCTTTTCACCCATCCGGAGTATGTCAGAAGTTGTTTTTTCCATTTCTTTTCATCGGAGGCCATCATTCCAGAAGAATTCTTCATCCTCACATTTCAGTTACCATTATCCAATTATTCTGGTGCTTCCTTCAAGTGTTCTTTAATCAGCTCATGATCTCTTTGCCCTTTTGCATCTAAATCCCCTCGAGCATATTGGTTCTTCTAAATTATTCCCGATGATTCATTCTCTTTCATCAATCATTTTCTAATTCTTACGATGGTTCGTTCAAGATTCTTTTTCTTTGATTACCATATTAATCCATTCCTTCTTTCAATCCTATCGGTGGTTCATGAAGACCTTCTCAAGTTTGCGCCATATTCCCCTTAATCCTTTCCAAGAAGAATAAGTAGTATCCAAAATCCTTTGCTTGTCATCAATTTAATTTGATGAAGGAGAAGCATACAATAAATCTTATTCTTATTTCATCCAAGTGAGTAATCCCTTCCTTCGGAGTTTGTTCTTGATGATTAAATTCTAGTTCCAAGTGTTTTCATCTTTTCTTTTCCGGAGTTCAAATTTCCTCGGTAATTTCGTCGGATCCTCCATCTAAATCAACGCAAGGCTCATCTTATTCTTTCATCCTTCAATCTTATCTCGTCATCCTTTTGGTACCGGAGTTCTTCATGGTGGTTCTTCATGATTTAATTCATTCTTCAAGAGTTCATCAAGTTTTTGTTGGTGGAGTTCAAGTATCTTTTCTTCTCGCGTCTCGAAGTGCAATTAATTCTTTGTATTCTTTTGAAGTGGAGTTTTGCATTTCTTCGTTCTTCTCAGTTATCCAACCATTTCTGTTTGTGGCCGGTTATCTTTTGAGATATTTTCCATAAGTCCACAACAAGCTTATTCTTTTCGTTGTTGATTTTCTCAACAACACCATTCTATCCTTCTTTCTAAGTTATTTTCATTCCATTCTCTCAATTCTTCCGGAGGCATCACGTTGTCCATCTCATCAAGTGTCATTCCATCCTCTCAAGCTCGTGTTCTATTCCTCCATGTTTCAGCCGGAGTGCTGCCTAAATCCTTTAAGTCTTATTCGTTTCTTATCTCGTTCTAACTGGAGTGGTTACATAGTCTATCTGATTCTGTGAGCTTTCGATTCTCGTCATTCTCGTCGTTCCTCTCTTCTTCTCGAGTGCTCTCGATTCCTTGCTTTTTCTTTGAGTTCTTGTTTCACCTCTTCCATTTTCTCTTTCGTCTCGGTCCTAAGATCTCGGGACAAGATCTCTTATTAGTGGAGGAGTATTGTAACGCCCCGGATTCGATGCGCCAGGTGTCCGCTAGATATTCACCGTCGTTGCCGTGTCATTTGCTTGCGTGTTGCATTTCATCATGTCATCATGTGCATTTCATTTTGCATACGTGTTCGTTTCTTGCATCCGAGCATTTTCCCCGTTGTCCGTTTTGCAATCCGGCACTCCTATGCCCTCCGGCGTCCCCCTTTTGTCTCTCGTTGTGAGCGGGTGTTAAACATTCTCGGAATGGACCGAGGTTTGCCAAGCAGCCTAGGTATACCACCGGTAGACCTCCTGCCAATTTTCGTGCCATTTGGAGTTCGTTTGATACTCCAACGGTTAACCGCGTAGCCCGAAACCACCTCTCTCTTTGCAGCCCAGCACCTCTTCACCACAGCCCATGAGCCCATCCAAACCCCCTCCATGCTCTCGGTCGTTCGATCACGATCGTGTGGGCGAAAACCGCACTCCATTTGGAGTCTCCTAGCTCCCTCTACCTATTTATATGTCCCTCTCCCCCGAAATCTCGGATGAAAACTCCCCTAACCCTAGCAATGTTCCTCGCGCCACCGGACATGTCCATCCACGTCAGACATGTCCGCCAGACACATCACCCACGCCAATCGCAGGCCGCCACCTCGGTGCCACCGCCTCCGCACCCAATCCCGAGCCGCCACCTCGCCTCCTCTCGCCTCCCACCGGGCTGGTCACTCGGGGCCCAGATCCGGCCCGCCCCGGGCCGAAC